>NC_092348.1:33899054-34199054 GCF_963676685.1 Mytilus edulis
ATAATAATTGTAATTATTCTTAAATTTAGGAAACTCATGAAAACATAAAACAATCTTCTATACAAACAAATGTGTAATCTAATAATTAACATCTCTCTCCTCGTCATATTTTAATGTCTTCCAATTTTAGAATATGTACTACACATTCATAACAATAAAAGAAATTATATATCTCTGTTGTATTTATATAGATCATGTCCTTATCATAAGTACCTTTGTTGAATTGTTTAATGTCTACGTTCTTCTTAATATCTCATATTTGGATGTTAATAGATATGAACAAAAAACTGCGATTTACACTAGATCTATTCATAATTACAATGTACTTTTAGCACAACATCCATGTATATTTATTTTTAAAATCCAAGTATAAAAATTTGAAGGCAGATTATCTCAGGAAAATTTGGGTAAATACAAAAATTAGGAGATGTTGTATGATTGTAAAAGAGACAACTATCCACAAAAGTCTGATCATTGTGCCAAGTAGTTTCAGAAGAGATACATGTAAAAAAAAAATTCGACGACTCGATTTCAATGATTTCAAAAAGTATTTCACTGATTGTAACAATGGAGTTATATAGAAATATATAGCATGCATTGTTTTTATTTATCTATTCTAAATACTTTCCAAATAGATTTAAATAATGTTACACCTCAAACAAACAATAATATCATCAAAAGAAGTTATAATAATTGGATGTCTGGACTTGAGCAACTACTTTGTGTGATGCTTTTGATTGAGTCAAAATGGTTTCTCAAAACGCTGTACAATCAGGAATTTGTCAATTCACCGTGGCTTCTTAGTCAGCCCTCATTTGACAAAACTTCTAAATGTCCTCTTGACATAATGCCATTATCGTGATCAAATGATCTTTGCAGTGTAGGCAGACATCAAGAGGGATTTACTTAGTAGGCTTCGTCTATCTCAACCAGGAAATGTACTTCAATAAATGTTAACTAAGATATAAGGCGGGGCTTTACCTTTGATATATTTGTGTATTTAATACTTCAAAAACTTATCTTAAACAGTTGCGAGTCTACATTTTTTACAGAAAGTACTATAATTGTTAAACGACATTATAAGGTAATGCGCTTTAAATGGAAAACAAACTTCGTTATTTGTCTTCAATTGAAGGAATGCCACTTTATGCCATTATAGTACAACACTATAATATCTAAACATTTGAGAGAAGAATGTCCTTAGTAATGTTTTCCATGAACCATGCCTTCAAAACAAATACGATTAATTATCTCTAAATCTATGAATGCGAGTAAAACAGAGATTTAGGCTACATACCAATCAAACCGGTCTGGAACCAGACACAACATCCTAAAACATTTAGAGGTGACCAATTGTTCTGCGAGTGATAGGTTAATAAAACAAGATAATTATAACGCTTTATATTTGAACTTATTCTAACCATGCCTTTAGTAAAAGTGTGTTTCTCAAGTTATATGTAGCAAAATTCTAACAGCATCTAAATATGGAATATATGTCTCCAAGTTGATACTATACAGTGCCTGTGTTTCCTATCATGATATAAATAAACTCATCATAGATACCAGGACTAAATTTTTTATATACGCCAGACGCGCGTTTTGTCTACAAAAGACTCATCAGTGACACTCGAATCCACAAAAGTTATAATGATTGCCGCTTCCGACAAAGCTATTAAACCAAGGGTTCCAAGTGTTAAAGTTAAATACATCCATTCAACATTTTTTTGGACGTCATCAGGATCTGGTTAAGCAATGAAGGTTTATAATAGAATATGTATGTTCCTTAGTTGACCGTCCCGTTTTCATCGAATATGACATCACCGAATGAGACGTATCCCCACACTTGTACTCTCATAAACAACACAAGGTGTTTGTACTCACATTAACAACGCAACAAGGTGGAGCGAATGAGACGTATCACCACACTTGTACTCACATAAACAACACAAGGTGTTTGTACTCACATTAACAACACAACAAGGTGGAGCGATTGAGACGTATCACCACACGTACTCACATAAACAACACGAAAAGGTGGACCAGATACTGTCTACTATTTCGGAGTACTTTACATCACTCACGGTTTTAAATGAGGTTCACGTTTGTTCAGTCTTTTGGGTTTTTTTTTGTTTTTTTTTTGTTTTGTTGACCTCTTCGACTTATGAGATTTTTAAATATCCATTGTTTTTTTATGCCTTTATCCGAGAAGAATCACATGTATGTTTATATATTTACAGGGAAAAATAAATGCTGCCAAGGAGAGCTGCTGAAGTGTACTATAGACACATATCTGAGTATGAACGAAGGCGATAGAGGTTGTGACGCCATCACAGAATTTACAACATGCGTGTCACGATTTACGACACATTTGTCAAACAATAATTTTGACAGAATATTTGAACTTTTACTATCGCTTACAAAAGCATGTATATTCTCAATAAAACCTTATACATAAAAATATTTGTCAGCTTTTATTTATCAGAAAATATCTTCACTTTATAATGCAAGATTAATTCTAGATATTAAGAGATCAACAACATTTGTTTTTTATCTTCTCAAAAAGTGTATTTCGTCTACGACAAACTGTAACTGCGAGTGTAGTCAGGTTGTGAACAAAATAGTGACTAACAATAATATGCCATAAGCAACAAAACATAGCAATCCTTACATCACAAACAATGCTAAAATATCTCTAAACATGTACCACTAATGACATGTTATGCTTGGTACGGGTAACATTTCTGGCGGTTTAGATTATTATTATACAAAACCCAATTATACCTTAACTCGTATATCTCGATCGTTAGAATTACCATTGATACATAAAAAGAGAACTGCATCAAACATTTATTAACACATCTTCTGATAATGACTTGAAAAAAAGGTTATTTAAAGTGTAGCCGAGATATTAGATTATGGAAACATAAACTTCCTAGCATGAGTTCAATAATATGTAGCTTGGTTTCGTGAATAAGCAAAAAGGTTGTGGATAAGATATGGAGATGCAGTACGAGACCAAATCACGTATAAGTTCGCACAGTACATCCTTCAACTCATACAGCATAGCGAGCTTTAAAAGACTACGACGCGACAAAATGTTTATCAATTCAAGCGAGAATCCCAACTTTAATTGTCAATCGAATATGCAATTTTCTGTACATCTATTTGCAAATGATCCAGTAATATTATATTGACAACTCTGATATTCCGTCCATTATTTAGACCATTTATTATGCGTTTGCTCGTCGCTTATACGTTATGCCTATTTGAAAGGAACCTATCGTGGTAAAAAGAGAAGAAAAATCAAAAGAAAACCAATATTCGATAAAACATTTTAAATTGCACAAAAAAGAAATAAAAGATTGATCAGCACGAACTGAATTCAAACTTAGGGTGAACCCAGTACATAAATATGCCTTAAAACATTTCATTTTAAACACAGGAAATCCACTTTTGTAATCTATCGTATATTATTTGAAGATATAAATGGACAGTATTGTCTATTGGAATTAGAATCGTGATCTAAAATAATTATTGTGTTGACAGTCAATGAACTGTATTGAAAGGGCTTGCGTTCTTATAGCAATTTGTACAATACAAAATCGGTTAAATGCAAATTCAATTTTAAATGGATTATTAAAAACATACTATTGCTGATCATGATGTACTATGAACTGTAACTGTTCTTTTGTATAATTCATATTTGGTCTGTAAAATGGCCAGATTTTTTGTGAATATTTCACGACAATAGGGTTTACGGGATAGAGACAATGGTGCCTACTGCAGTACTTATAAAACTGTGATTATAATGCAAATAGTGTCTGTGATTTGTCAATATTTGATTATGTTGTTTTTTTACCTTGACATCGAGTTTTTACCATTTTCAGCACTAAGTCCAACGCAGCATGTTTTCTGTTCAAATTGGACATAGAACTGTCTGTCAATATAAAAAAACGGCTTTTTATCTTCCGTGCGAGGAAATGTTGAACCTGTTCGTAAAGTTCAAAAATAGTTGTATAGATAATACTGCAGACGCATTGCAATTGCGCTGGTTGACTTAAAAAAATGTGTCATACGCACTGCAAGGTAATATTTTAATCGCGCAAAGAAATAAAACTGTATCTTGCCCTAAAAGAACCGTACACTGTACCCACTGGTTAATTAAGTGGGTTCACACCTATTTTTCATCTCATACCATTTACAAAAAATATGAAAATCAAAAATCACAATAGACTTTGACAGCTGATTCATTATTGAAAAACAGGTTGAATGAACACAACCACGATGTACCATCAGCAGAAAGTAAAATCTCAACTATAAAGAATCAAAAAGTATCTTTCAACACTTCTGAAAAACCATCCAACATAATCCTGCTTTACTGAAAAATAGAGCTGCATAATGTACATGGTGCCTACTGCAGTACTACATTGCACAAGGTTATGTTTTTTCTCTGGCTGTTTATGACGTCTTAACACTAAATCAATTGGATGTTGGATGTGTACGGATTGATAGTTTAGTCTTAGATGCATGATTATTTTATTAGTTGTTAGTGGCTTTGAACTAGCGGTCAGATAACTGCGAGCACTCTCAGATCTGTTCATTGTGTCTTTTTGTGTCGGGATGAATAAGTACCCGGCCACGTCCACTTGTATTTTTGTCCATCTGATGAGTTAAGCCTTTTTCAACTGATTTTTTATAGTTCGTTGTACTGTTATACCACTGTCCCAGGTTAGGGGGGGTCCCGCTAACATGTTTAACCCCGCCACATTATTTATGTATGTGCCTGTCCCAAGTCAGGAGCCTGTATTTCATTGGTTGTCGTTTGTTTATGTGTTACATATTTGTTTTTCGTTCATTTTTTTTTTTACATAAATAAGGCCGTTAGTTTTCTCGTTTGAATTGTTTTACATTGTCTTATCGGGGCCTTTTATACATGTAGCTGACTATGCGGTGTGGGCTTTGTTCATTGTTGCAGGCCGTACGGTGACATATATTTACTAATGTCTGTGTCTTTGTGGTCTCTTTTGGACAGTTGTCTCATTGGCAAGCATACTACATCTTCTTTTTTATATGATGTAGTGATTTATAATGAATATGTTAAATTGTGCAAAACAATAATAAAATATAAATTATTTTGAGGCTATCATGAAATGTTTATTTCATTATAATTATTTATGCGACTGTATCCTACGATCCTTTACGATACATATTTATTTAATCTGCAATCAATACCTTCTTGATTCCAAATATATCACGTATTGTGTTCGAGATTGTGTTACAAGGCGAGGAAAGGTAACACTATAGGCAACCAAAAGGTGAATAAATTGTTCAGCCTAAGTAGCCGAGTTGTACAGTGCAGGCGGTGTTGTCCCGATATCGCAATAGCATGAGTTCGAATTCTGGCGATGGAAAAGACAAATGCTCATAGCCGGCTAGAAGATGCCCGGACATAAAAAATATGAAACAATTCAACTGAAAATGCACTAACGACAAACCCAGGAACAGGTAAGACACATAACGACGGACATAAAATACCTGCCCAACAACACTGAAAACTAAAAATAAATGAGAAATATGGATTAAAAAAAAACAGAGAGCGTCGTCAGAGGGTGAACAGAACAGAAGACAGGTTTTAATTCCAACATTTTCGTCAATGTAGTTACGTACATGTACAAATGTACCAGTTTACATAGCGACATTAAAATACTATAACCTAACAGCTAGTTACTGTTACCGGTATTATCAGATATCAAACCACAGTACCAGAATGAAATATTCATCGATTAAAATTACAATATCCAAATCGAATAGTCGGCTATAAAGAGCCCCGAAATAAAAAAAAGTATGAAACAGCCCATTTGCCAAAACTAACGGCCTTATTTATAACAAAACAATTTACGAAAAAACAAACATGACTGTCACAGACTTGAACTTACAACAACCACTGATCTATAGGCTCCTGTCTTGGGCCAGGCACATGCAAAATGTGGCGGTGTTGAACATGTTTGTGAGCGCTCAACCTTTCCCTTAACCTATGACAGTGGTGAAACAGCACGTTACCTTTGCGCGGATTGATCCTACATTTGCGCGAAAAAATCCACGTTTGCGCGGAAAAACGCATTACGTTTTCGCAAAATTTACCTATTAAAAAGTTCCGACATTTGTGCGAATCTATACAAAAACTTTTGAAAAAAACATAACTTTTAATAAAAATCATTTATTTACTTAATATTGTTAAAATGAACTGAAATTAATTTGAACACAGATTTTCGGATAGCCATTTAATTGCTTCCGACGGAGGAAGTTGAAGACAGTTTTCCAGACTATATAATGTCAAATGCTCCTGTAAATGAAAACTGTTACAAATTTGCCGACTACCTAGTTGAAAATTACGTGCCCAATGAAGTAATCAAACGTACCAACGATTAGCCAGAGTCTTTAATAGCCTTGACAACGAACAGTTTTATTCAACTCATTTAGCCATGATCTATACTTTCGTTAACAGTCGTATTTTATTAAAAACGTTTCGTTTACATAAATTAAGTGCTTTTTAATGTTTATATAAACAAATAAAAACTTGTCTTATACATGTTTATCATTCAATATATGAAATAACAAGATGTGGTATAATCGCGCAAATATAATCCGTGTCATTTCAAAATCCGCGCAAATGTAGGTCTCCCATAAAAACAAATTATTCATCTCTAAACTATTTAGGTAGGTGATTTCATATTTTAGCATGCTGTGTAGTATAAATAATTATTACAGTAGCGTGTTGCTGTTACATACGGAGCCCCGATAGGGACATACAAAGAAAAAAAATATATTGTGCGCACAACTTAAATATATTGTGCGCACAAAATAATTTATTGTGCGCACAATTGAAATATTTCGTTCGCACAATTTAAATATGTTGTGCGCACAACTTAAAAATATTGTGCGCACAGACAATATGACATACTGTGCGGACCAAAATAATATGGTGTGCGTCAAAAAATTAGGAAAACAGTTCTCACTTGACCATGACCTCATTTTATGGATCATTGAACAAGGTTAAGTTGTTCGTGGTTTAGACGAAATCTCAGATACCAAATGCAATAGTTCTTCTATATTTGGTTTTATGGAACGATTTTAATATCTTAAACAGGTGTCATCTGATCTTGACCTCATTTTCAGGGTTAAGTGGTCCGGCAATTTTTTTTTGTGTTTTTGGTGTAGTTCTCGGATACTATAATCATTTAGTTAGATCAAGGACGTATAACTAATATACGTCCTTGGTTAGATATATTTGGTGTATGGAATGTTTGTATGGTGGTAATTGTCTATCTTGCATTAATATTAATCTGACCTTGATTATATATTCATGATACATTGGTCCATGTTATTTGATTCTTGTTTGGTCTGCTTTTCAGATACTATAAGGAATAAGTGAACTATATTATTTTTTTATGGTATGGTCGTAATGTATAAGTATTTATCTGGTTGGTATCATCTGACCTTGACCTTACTTTCATAGTTTATTGGTCAATGTTAAATATATCAGCATTGGTCTATTTTTCAGATACGATAATAAAGGTTTAGTTTAAACTGTATTTAATATACAAAATAATTATAAGGCGCGCATATCGTATAAGGTTTGTTTCTCAGATATATTTGGTTCTTTAATACAGCAAGAAATTCGCGTACCCAAAGGCGTACTTCAGCTGGCCTATAAACAGAAATATTTACTAGTTATGTGATAATGGACGTCATACTAAAAATCATAAGTGCTTCTCGTTTCTCGTTTTTATATAGATAAGACCGTTAGTTTTCCCGTTTGAATGGTTTTACATTAGTATTTGTGTTGGGGCCCTTTATAACTTGCTGTTCGTTGTGAGCCTTGGGTTCGTGTTGAAGACTGTACATTGACCTATACAGATTTACTTTTATAAATTGTGACTTGGATGAAGAGTTGTCTCATTCGTACTCATACCACATCTTCCTTTATCTATCCAAAATATATACAAGAAACTAAAATTAAAAATCATACAAAACCAAGAAAGGCCAGAGTCTCCTGACCTTGGACAGGCCCAAAAATGCGGCGGAGTGAAACATGTTTGGTGATATCTCAACCCTCCTTTTATACCTCTAGCCAACACAGTTTAAAAAAAAAACACAGAGCAATACCGACCGTAACACTCAGTTGAAAATAAGTCCGTGTCCGATGTCAGAATAGGTAACACATGAATCTTAACAAAATGAAAATAATACATTAATTAACAAAGAACTACAAGCAGTTACTGACATGCCAGCTCCACACCTCAATTAATTAACTGATTGAAAGATTATGTCTTAATCATACGAGTATCAAGTACCATCCCCCGTTAGGGTTTGAGTGGCATACCATCATAAAATATATGAGTAGAACCTGTATTTCTATGAGCTATGGTGTAAATGTATATAGTTGTCTTATTGGCAATTACATCGATAGCCATCAATCGCGCCACAAGTTTTTGAATTAATGATGCCCCAAAACGAACCATATTTGGAAAAAAATGAATCATAATTGTTTCGTTTGTTTTCAAAATATTCCACTGATGAATACATTTTCATTGACTATTCCTAAATTGCTAAATTTCAGTTTCATAATGTATACGAACAATATTCTGTAAAATTGTATGATGAAATCGATCAAAAATAGATACTATAATTAAGTGACCTCTTGTCCTCTCATATAAATCAGAATGAAACTATAACTTGAACTGTAACGTTTGTTCACAACTCTTAAACATTTTAAATCATAATAAGCATACTGTTCTATGTCGGGAGCTTGTTATTCAGTGATTGTCGTTTATTGGTTTGGTTCATATCTATTAATCGTTTTGTTATAGTCATTTTGGGCCTTTTATAGTTTGCTGTTTGTAGTGAGCCAACGCTCCGTGATGAAGACCGTACTATAACCAATAATAGTTAACTTCTAATAAATAATGACTTCGATGGAGAGCTGTCTCATTGGCACTCATATTGCATCTTCTGATTTAAATATGTACTCAGTTTTATCTTTATTTGATCACAACTTCATGGTGAATTTCTCAGACTGAACACACCGTCACATTTTAATAACGAACTGTACATTTTGGGCCAAAACCGTACTTTATCATGATCAAACATTCATGTAGTCATCTTTAATAGAAAAAAAAACTTGAACGTGTATTCAGTTTTCAGTGGATTTGACTAACTCTACACTTTTACAATGATATCTTTAGAGAAACCACATAATTCATTTAAGTTGATGACACTAAAAATTCATCATAAACTATGACCAAAACATTTACCATAAACAGGGACGGACGAATGGACGGACTGATGGAGGGATGTAAAGACTTTTATATATAAATTAAAATGACCATTTCTATTGTCGACGGAGCATACCAAAACCAAAGTCGTGAATTGAGTAACATGTTAGTCTTGTGTCAATCAACATAAACAAAATCTTGAGTTTTTCAGACATAAAGTATAATGCATTAGTGCATATAGTAGTTTTATATTTGTTACAAGAAAACAGGTAAACCGTATTGTCAAAGTCTACATAAGTTCGATAGTGTCCTTATAAAAAAGAAGATGTGGTATGATTGCCAATGAGACAACTATCCGCAAAAAAACAAAATGACACAGGCATTAACAACTATAGGTCACTGTACGACCTTCAACAATGAGCAAAGCCCATACCTCATAGTCAGCTATAAAAGGCCCCGATAAGACAATGTAGAACAATTCAAACGAGAAAACTAACGGCCTTATTTATGTAAAAAAAATGAACGAAAAACAAATATGTAACACATAAACAAACGACAACCACTGAATTACAGGCTCCTGACCTGGGACAGGCACATACATAATAATGTGGCGGGGTTAAACATGTTAGCGGGATCCCAACCCTCCCCTAACCTGGGACAGTGGTATAACAGTACAACATAAGAACGAACTATAAAAATCAGTTGAAAAAGGCTTAACTCATCAGATGGACAAAAATACAAGTAGACGTGGCCAGATACTTATACATCCCGAAACAAAAAGACGCAATGGACAGATCTGAGAGTACTCGCAGTTATCTGACAGCTAGTTCAAAGCCACTAACAACTAATAAAAAAATCATGCATCTAAGACTAAACTATCAATCCGTACACATCCAATGGATTTAGTGTAAAGACGTCATAAACAGCCAGAGAAAAACATGACCTTGTGCAATGCCAAGTTACAGGTATTGCTCTTTTGTCAAGTCTGTTTCAACCCGTTCCAATAAACGCTGATATAAAGTGGAGGCTTCCAACGCATCTTTTGGTAAACCAAGTTTCAGACGAAATAAACGTAACTTCTTCAGTTTTTGTGTCAGGAGTCGATAAAAATGCAGTGATGATTTTTTGCTAGATTATATTCATGTAATCTAGTCCCATTTCAAAAGAAACCTTTTGCATTTCTCCATTCTGTCACTTTAAAAAAGGAGACACTGAAGAACCGTACCATGTGTAAGGTCAAAGAATTTAACGAACACTATATTATTTTGTGCGCACAATACATTTAAGTTGTGCGCACAATATATTTAAGTTGTGCGCACAATATATTTAAGGTGTGCGCACAATATATTTAAGTTGTTCGCACAATTTTTTTAAATTGTGCGCACAATATATTATTTTGTGTGCACAATATATTATTTTGTGCGCACAATTTATTTAAGTTGTGCGCACAATATTATTTTTTTTCTTTGTATGCCCCGCTTTTCAGCCGTATTTCTATTTCTAAAATAATGTTGGTCTCTTTTAACATTATACAATTCAATTATGTTGTTAAAGCTGTTAGTTTATATTTTTTTTAATGTTTCTATTCTTATTGCGGTTATCTCTATAAATATTGGTAAGGGGGAAATTCCTCTTTGTAAATTGTATCCTTCCATGCAATTACATTGTAACGCCATATTATCGATGGAATAAAAATCCAGGAGCATGCTGTATTCCTCTCGACAATGAAAAAACTTGCATCAATTTGTAAACAAAAGTGATGTACCGGTATGATTAGACTATTTTCAAGTAACGTTAGGTTTGTTAGACTTTTAGAGAGTCTTATTTTTTGGATTCACAGATTCTTCACACTATAACATCTAAAAGTTTACATAATTATTTTGTTTATATATTTAAGAAAAATATACTAACTGATCATATGGTTTAAAACTTTTATCGTTGAACTTTTCAGTCAGTTTTTATATACTATTACCATTAAATGACATATCGTATATGTGTCATAGATTAACATTTGCAGATTTCCTTATTTTTTTTAAGTTATGCAATCTCATGTGTCGCTTTGAAACGAACATTTAAAAATGTAACATTAAAATCTCCTTTGTATGATTTTTTAAAATTCCATCAACATCTCTGACAAAGAAGTCGTGAAGTTCTGTTTCATCTGTCAACAGGAATTACATTGTAAGATTTCACTAATGCCAGTAATTTCTTATTATGTCGCAATAATTCTTGATGAAACGGATATGCGGTGTCGGTAACGTTTTAATATATTAATTATTGTCGTCTGACACCGATCGATAAATAAATTAAAAGTACATTATTTGTCTCTGATACCTACTGCAATTAACAAGCATTTGCTTACAAAGGGACAGCTTGCAAAATAGATTAATATGTGCAAAAGGACAGCTTGCAAAATAGATTAATATGTGCAAAAGGACAGCTTGTAAAATAGATTTATATGTTTTTAAATTATTTTCCTTCTCAAATATGTATTATTCATTATAAAACAGCAGATAACTATTGATTTGACATATTCATATAATACATAGCTTAAGGAAATTGCAAAGGGCAGTCAGGCGACCAAATATTTGCGCGAATTTGAATTTTGACAGGTTCGCGGGAACAAATGTTATTGTTTTAAACTTTGCGTGAATTTACCTGAGTTTTTATCTGTGTGTTTAGCCAGAGAAAACCTGAAATTTGTGATTTTGCGCTTATATTAAATGATATTGATAGAAAATTGATATAATCTTAAGAGTAGAATTGCGAACAGAAACGATGAATGTGTCGACGAGACAACAACCCGACCAAAAAGCGGAAAACAGAACTAAAAATACAAGACTAACACAGGCCATAAGATCCTGACTTGGAACAGGCGCTAAAATGAGACTGTGTTAAACATGTTTTGTGAGATCTCATGACGATTTTGTTTTTTGTGATGTTTTGTTTATGAATATTCCACATTTCCCTGCAATCTTTATTGGATGCTTTGGGTAACGAAATTAAAATTGAGAAAGGAAATGGGGAATGTGTCAAAGAGACAACAACCCAACCATAGAGCAGACAACAGCCGAAGGCCACCAATGGGTTTTCAATGTAGCGAGTAAATCCCGCACCCGGAGGCGTCCTTCAGTTGGCCCCTTAAAAATAGTATACTAGTTCAGTGATAATAGACTTCATACTAAACTCCGAATTATACACAAGAAACTAAAATAAAAATGCAAACAAGACTAACAAAGGCCAGAGGCTCCTGACTTGGGACAGGCGCAAAATTGCGGCGGGGTTAAACATGTTTATGAGATCTCAACCTTCTCCCTATACCTCTAGCCAATGTAGAAAAGTAAACGCATAACAATACGCACATTAAAATTCAGTTCAAGAGAAGTCCGAGTCCGGTGTCAGAAGATGTAAAAAAAGAAAATAAACAAAATGACAATAATACATAAATAACAACAGACTACTAGCAGTTACATGTAACTGGCATGCCAGCTCCAGACCTCAATAAAACTGATTGAAAGATTATGTTTTCATCATATGAATATCAGGCACAATCCCTCCCGTTAGGGGTATATTATCACACTATCATAAAATATATGAGAAGAACATAATCCGTGTCATGCCAGCAACTGTTTTTTTTTAAATAAATGTGTTTAGTTCCGATGCAAAGACCCTATAAGGGAATCAATATTAAAGCCAAACAAAATATGCAATCTTTAATGATCTGAAAACAGTATCGTAACTATATCCCTTCTTAATTCTTGAAAAGTCTGTTCAAATGTTTTTAAGTTTTTGAGGTGAATACTGACATTTTTGTGCGTTGTAAAGAATATTACCATACAAGATTGAATGTGAAATACCTGAACATATAAGATGTCTGCATGTTGAGTTATATTTACGAACTATTTACTTATACCGATGATAAAATTTAGTAAATGTTTGGACTAGTTTGTGATATCGAAAACCCTGGTGTAATATTTTTTCAGTAATACATAAATTTCTCACGCTAAAATTTAATACGTTGTTACATACACGAGCGAAACTTACAAGTTGAGATATATAAACACCATAAGATGGTGACAGGGCAGTGGTCATTGTTAGTATTAGCTTTATATAAAGTAAGTTCAACAGGATAAATTTCTTTAGTATATATACATAATGATGTCGTCATTATTGAGAGCCAAAATATCATCCAAATATCTAAAAGCATTGTTAAATTTTTGTATCAAATATTGTTTCGATGGGTCTTTGCTAATTTTAGTCATAAATTGTAACTCATAACAATACAAAAACAGGTCCGCAATAAGTGGTGCACAGTTAGTCCCTATTGGAATTCCAATAACCTGACTGGCGATATACGGAATCTCCAAAGCGAACAAAAATGTTATCAAGTAAAAATTCAAGCGCAGATATAGTATCAAAGCATGTCAAATTGACATAGTTCTTTAAATTTGTTTATTGCTACTAAAAAATTACCTAGTAAGAGAGTTTGAACATATGTACTCGCATTCTGACTTTTTAAATGCCCAGTTAATTAGGGATGTGATTTTTATGCCCCACCTACGATAGAAGAGGGGCATTATGTTTTCTGGTCTGTGGCTCCGTTCGTTTGTGCGTCCGTCTGTGCGTCAGTCCGTTCAGGTTAAAGTTTTTGGTCAAGGTAGTTTTTGATGAAGCTGAAGTCCAATCAAGTTGAAACTTCGTAGACCTGTTGCTTATGATATGATCTTTCTAATTTTAAAGCCAAATTAGACTTTTGACCCCAATAGCACGGTCCACTGAACATAGAAAATGAAAGTGGGAGTTTCAGGTTAAAGTTTTTGGTCAAGGTAGTTTTTGGTGAAGCTGAAGTCCAATCAACTTGAAACCTAGTAAACTTGTTGCTTATGATATAATCTTTTTTTAATTTTGAAGCCAAATTAGAATTTTGACCCCAATTTCACGGTCCACTAAACATAGAAAATGAAAGTGGAAGTTTCAGGTTAAAGTTTTTGGTCAAGGTAGTTTTTGATAAAATTGAAGTCCAATCAACTTGAAACTTAGTACATATGTTCCCTATAGTATAATCTTTCTAATTTTAATACCAAATTAGATTATTACCCAATTTCACGGTCCATGGAACATGGAAAAGGATAGTGCGAGTGGGGCATCCGTGTACTTTGGACACATTCTTGTTTTCTTAATAAGAAAATGAGGCAAAGTGGTATATAGGGTAGAAAAATCAAAACTTTGAACAGATTCAAAATCACCAATATATGCATGCAATTTATCAAGTACTTCAAACGAGATTTTGACACTCCAAAGGTAATTAATTCCACTATTTTCAAAGGCCTTATTTGAACAATTTGTTATCAGGTTTTTTTATTGTACCAAGTGTATTAGTAAGTAGAATAGACTCTAGTAATGATAAAGCCAACTGTTGCTGTCATTCAACTAATTGATTAAAAATATTTATATCTAAAATGAGATTTTCCCATTTCTACAGTTTTAATCTTATGTTTATAAGGCAACTCTTTTTATTTAAAGTATCATTTCCAAAAATCGATGTTGAAATCGCTATTAATTTGAGTGCATTTCTTTTACGAACACGTGCACCAACACTTTATAGTAAAACTTAGCCATTCAAGTATATAAAACATAATTTATTCAACTCTTTTTTTTTTAAATTGAAGTTTCATATATTATATGACTTTGATAATGGCATAAATTAATTATTTCTTTGAGTAGTGAAAATTCTGTGACATTGTTGGATACATTGCACATCCTTTGGGGGTAAGTTTGCTAACAGTTGACCTTTTTTACTTTAATACTACTTGTACCACTGAGTGTAATTGCGTCACAATGAACAAAAGATGAATTCCTTAACATAAATAAGAGAGCAACCCAACGACCTGAGGACGAAAATGTATAAAAGACATCTATAGGGAAACATACATATTGAATTTTTCCCTTTTTTATCATGAAATGTCGCGTAAGTTTTTTTTCTACCTTCTACACATCGTTGTTTGGTTGTTTTTTTAGAGATATTTTTCATTACATGTTGTTTTGGTTTTTTTTTATTATTATTTTCCGTATTTATTTTCTTAGATTTTCTGAATCATATTTGTAATGGGTTGCGTACTTTATTCGTTCAATTTTATTTTAAGATATAATTTGAACAGTAATTTTAAACCATTTTATTCAATTGCATTCTTTATGACTGGTATTATAAGTAATGTGACAGGAAATAATTGCTAGAACAAATTGCTGTTATGCTTGACAATACACCATGATGAACTGATATTCAATTAGTTCCGGCATATCTGACAATCTGATAGAAAACATTTCAAAAGCTTTCAGACATTATTATCAAATGCTATAAATTATAGCGTGTTTTTATTTAAGGATATTTTATATACTAATATAGTGCAAGAAGAACTGATTATTATAGATTACATTGAGAATATACAATTAGATTTCAATGATAATATCTAGTAACAAAATGTATTTCAAAACATTCGTCTATCAAAAACAGTAAAGTTCTTAATATATCTACGGAGCCATGTTGGTCTCACACAGATTATAAAGTGTCTTTTAAAGTCCTGCGCTGAAGATGTGTAAAGTCTAGCGCTGGAGATGTAAAGTCTAGCGCTAGAGATGTAAAGTCTAGAGCTGGAGATGTAAAGTCCAGTGCTGAAGATGTAATAAAAGTCTAGCGCTGGAGATGTAAAGTCCAGCGCTGGAGATCTAAAGTCAAGCGCTGTAGATGTAAAGTCAAGCGCTGAAGATGTAAAGTCTAGCGCTTGGGATGTAAAGTCTAGCGCTGGAGAAGAGTAAAATCTAGCGCTGGAGATATGCAAAGTCTAGCGCTGGAGATGTAAAGTCAAGCGCTGGAGATGTAAAATCAAGCACTGGAGATGTAAAGTCTAGCGCTGAAGATGTAAAATCAAGCGCTGGAGATGTAAAGTCTGGCGCTGAAGATGAAAAGTCAAGCGCTGGAGATGTAAAGTCAAGCGCTGGAGATGTAAAATCAAGAGCTGGAGATGTAAAGTCTGGCGCTGGTTATGTAAAGTCAAGCGCTGAAGATGTAAAGTCAAGCGCTGGAGATGTAAAGAGAGACCTTATGACATATTGAATCAAATTTATGCATGAATGATTTAATGATGGCCCTTCATTGATTTTATGATTTTGGTGCCGATCGGAAATTAAAGATGACCGAACATAGTTTAACATATAGCCCTATGGTAAAAGCATGCAAAAACATTTTCTACAGAGAAATCGTTTGACATATTGATTCCAGTTTAGGCCATGGCAAGACAAAATATACCAATGTTTCCTATTTCCCTAACTACTCTAACTGTTATCCCCTACTCTTAACATTTTATTGCTGTTTTTCAAGAAGCACTGTTAAAAGGAATATCTTTCTTAATTCATGTATAAATAAGTAAAATGTTTCAGAAAAATAAAATAGTTTGCCTAAACATCTCCAGCGCTTGATTTTACATCTCCAGCGCTAGACTTTGCATATCTGCAGCGCTAGATTTTACTCTTCTCCAGCGCTAGACTTTACATCCCAAGCGCTAGACATTACACCTTCAGCAAGCGCTAGACTTTACATCTTCAGCGCTTGACTTTACATCTCCAGCGCTAGACTTTACATCTCCAGCGCTAGTCTTTACATCTCTAATGCTAGACTTTACATCTCCCGCGCTAGACTTTACACATTTTCAGCGCAGGACTTCAAAAGACACTTTATAATCTGTGTGAGACCAACAGGGCTCCGTATATATCGGCCAATAAACAACAAGATATGACTTAGTTGTTTCATGATACAATGTGTTAGATAAAGGTAAAGTAACACCTTAATATCACAGATACAGATTTATTTTTAGAAGATACCCGCAAGGAAGTTAAAATAAATGATAGACCAGGCGATGTATCCCTCTCCCTTAAAAATGATGTGAAACTCTATTTCAGGTCAGCTGCTGAGAAAAGTTTAATTTTGTAAATAAATTATTATAACTTTTGGGAGACTTTTTGTTTGTGTTTCTTTTTTATGGGATATTTGTGATGAAATCTGAAGGATGTTACCCATATCATTAAGGCCGCTTCAAGAAAACATTATACAAGTAAGCTGAAGAGGGAACACATATCTTCAATTAAAAACGAGGTTCATATTATTAGGTATCTATTTTCATGATTTTTGTGCGTAATGTTTGTAATCATGCACTCATATTTCAATATTCCTTTTACAAACAGATATTTTTTAAATCAATAGTGCTCCCCCTAGCAATCCATCGGCGGTGATACAATGAAATTTATTAATTGTTGGCATTTAATCCAAACAATCATCAAGCCAAAAGCAATGTATTTTCCATAGACAAAACGGTTGCAATGGCAGTATGAAGTTTTACGAATCTAAAATACTTTTGTTCAGTGTTATCGTATTCATATGTTGAGAATAATGTTGTTATAAAATTAACAATGAGTACTATGGATTTTATTCTTATTTAATAGGTCCTTTATCTAGATTGTCATAAAAAGCTTCTCGAGGGAAATAAATGCAATTATTACGCCATGTTGATATATATGATACATATGGGTATTTTGTTATAATTCGATGTCAACAAATGTCTTCGAGAAATTGTAAAAATGAAGAGATTATAGATACATGTTTCTCTAATTCTATGGAAATTTATCCCTTTCCGAACCAATTGCACAAAAGAATTAATCAACGTGCGGTTGCCGGTGATCTCAAACGATCATTGGATGATTTTAAGGGTCATAACCTTTTTAGCTATATATAGCTAACTTGATGAATCAAAATATGCTAACAGGTGTTAATGAAATTGACAACTTCGTGGAATGTGAAAGGCACTCGAAGGGGATTTTAGATTAACAACAAAAGTGGAACATGGATCACAACATAGACACGAATGTTTGATGGATAGTGAACTAGATAAACTCGAAAAACATTTTGATCAGGCGTTCTGTGAGTTTAAATACAGTCACATACTAGGAAAATACAGAGAAAATGTGAGAACATTGACCTTGGAAAATAGTGTCGTTTTAAACTTTTTCATTCTTCATGTTTTGTTCATGGACACGCTTCGATCAGAAAAAATGAAAGTGAGTGTTTATAATTTAATGGAAAGGAAATTAAAACTTGAAGGACGTTTCACACAGTAATATTGTATTTTGTGTAAATATATGTATATTTCATTGAATAAATTTATATTGATGTGGAATTTTTCGTTGTGTATTTATTTTCTGGTAAAGATACAAAATGTTATATCATTTCATAAGTTTTCGTATTCATTCGTATATTTCCGTATGTATATATATTTCCGGTAGTATTCGGAAACATTCGTTTATTTCCGAATGTATAATTATTTCCGGTAGTAGTCGGAAACATTCGTTTATTTCCGAATGTAAAGTAATTTCCGATCATTTCCGGAATCGTTCGTTGATATCTGCTTTTTCATTGGGTTGCTTCCGTATTTTACTTCATTGGTTGCATTTTATTGTGTACTTAATTTCTTTTTTCTGGTTATGTATATTGTTTCTTTTTTTTCTTGATGGTGATGTATTTTGATTCTTGTTTCACTCTCTGGTGGTATATTTACTTGTCAAATAAAATAAACCAAAATAATTAGAAACATCAGTGTATAAAACAAACACATATCTTGAAAAATAAACACAACGACATAAGACAATTAAGGTGTAGACAACAAACAAACAAACAAAAAAATGTGTGAAGACCAGGAGAAAGTGCTTTTACCATTTCAGTCACCGTGTTGTATACAAATAGTTGGACCTACTCAGTCAGGAAAAACCATGCTTACATATAAAATACTAGCTCAATCTGAATACCTATTTACAAAAACACCAAAGAAAACCATAGGGATGTAATTATTTGTTCATTTGAGGGTTATTGTTTATATGTATTTAATTATAAATTTAAATATTCATTATTTTTTTTGGGGGTTTTGTTTGTTTTGTTTTGTTTTGTTCTGTTTTTTCTTTTTGTATTTATAACAAGAGAACGAAGTGGGGATTTTTTTTTTGTATATCAAAATTTGTGGGGATTTAAATATGATTTTTACATATAGTGAGGGAGATTGTAGATGCATCATATTTTTTATTAAAACTTATTGTATATAGTTTTCGTTAGTATGTTTGAGGGTAATTGGGTTACTTTTTTCATGTATTGTATTTTTACATATATATTTTCTTTATTCCTGTTTTTTTTTGCATCCTGTCTGATTGAAATAAAACATAATGTATCAATGAACGCAGTTGTTTGTTTTCGTTTATTTGAATATATTTATTAGTAAAACACACATTACAAAAAAGATAGATGTACACAATAAAAACAAACAGTTATAGTCATGATAAGTTCAATTTACATGGAAATGTTAGTGTTCAATCTTTATTTGTCGATTCTCAGTTATTTCAAAATATCCATAGTTTTCAGCTAAAATCAGTAAGGCAGCTGTTTCTGGTAATGGAGTACCGAACTGACATTCTAATCGTATTTTTCCCTGCTTCAGTAGTGAAAGATATTTGGTATCCGAAAAGAATGGTTCTAAGTTGAAGCATAGAAGTGTATATCCATTGTTGAATTCAGCCCGTGTTATTTCATTCCCCGTATCCAACATCCACTTTCCTCGTGTTTCGAACATTTTTACATAAGGAGAAACGTTCGTTGCACCACTATTCTCGTTGAAATCAAGTTTGAGTGGTATGCCATCAACTGGTATTCCGTCACAAAACAAAGTCACCTGTTTTAAATCATAATTCATAAAGTTGAATGGGTTTTTTGTATATGCTCCAGACATAGCAGTTGAAGAAACCAATCCGAGCACAATACTTTTCGGTTTCACATCTTGGAAAACATTTTCTACGATTAACGAGGTGCTTCCTTGCATGATTGTAAAATTTTTCATCATAGTTTTTGTGAAAGGATACTTAGCATTTGTTGTCTTTAAAGCTTCTGAATGAGCGACAATTATAGCTGGGTTAGGTCTGATCTTGCAAAGCTTGATCACGACATCTTCCACAGAAATATGGTAGTTGGTATCAATTTCTCCAGACATCAAACAAAAACTTGGATCGTTGCGGTATAGTTTTAGTTTAAGGGATAACATATTTAACAGGTATCTATCCATCTCAAAGATATCGGAAAAAATTGGTCCCTCCATTTCTAATGTTTTTGAATTAGAAATAAATTTTCTGCGTTCATACAGTCCAGTGTTTGTCGATATTTCATCCATGTGACCATATCTATCTTTTAAGTACAGACTAGAAGATAATTGTGTACTCTTTGCGTCCTGGCCATACTGCAGTAACGTTTTCATCATACATTTATACGGGTAATACGTATTACTAGACGTTACCATTTGTCCCTGTATATAAACATCCAATTGCGACCAAAGCGACTGTAAAAATAAGTTCACAGGTCCTACCGTATCGCCATCTTGTAAATCCTCACCATTTGCTTTTTTCACTTTTAATTTCACGTATAGTTTTGTTCTTTTAAGATCAATATAGTCCATACCATTGTTTGCACATAGATCGAATTCTATAGGATTGTAAGCGGTTATTTGACTAACAGGTCTACATTCCTCGTATGTTATACTTTCAACACCTACTTGATATGGAGGTATCTCAAAAATCTGTAACTCTGAGGGTTGTGCTTCAATAAAATTATCTTTTGTTAACAAGGACATTATGATGAAAAAATATCCCTTTTATGTTTTTTAACAGTTTTATCTTTTTTCGATTTTTTCGGCTTCTTTTCACCTCCTCTGCTTTGTGGCGAATGATGATATTTTCTCTTTCTGTCCGTTTTATTTATACTCTCATCGTCAATTTTTATCTCTTCTTTTGCTTGATTTACAATTTGTTCACTAGGTGACACTAAACGCACAACAAAATTGTTTTCTTTTTCTGCACGAATTGGATAAGATTTATTCGAAATTGGTATCATAAATGATCCCGATTGCGATCCTTTGTTATATCCAGATTTCATATGATTTACGTAAGCATTTGATTGACCACTAACTACATTCTGATAATATCTTGTCCATTGGTTAACATTAGGAATGTACATTTTATCAGTATTTGTCATATCTGCGCTAAAATAAGCTTGGTATAAATTGTAGTGTAAACGACAAATTATTCTTCAAAAATGAAGCGTTTTCTCCGTGTTCGTCTTTTATAAGAAATTCTAAGACTTGAATTTCGTTTTTCTTTACTGGTAAATATATTGGAAAAGAAAAAATATAATTCCATGTACTCATATCCGTGGGAAATATTCTTCTCAAAAGTGAATATTGTATATTATGGAAAACATTTACTCCACTGCATACATCACAAAACAAGTATAATTGATGATTGTTCTTTTTTGTAACTTTTTGATCAATGTAAAAATCTAATATTCCCAGTTTCCATTCACCTTGTAATTGTAAAACTTCATTTAAACACACTTTGAACTTAAACGGTGAATTATTAGGGTAATATGCATCTGATTGATCACTTCGAATGAAAATTATATGTTCCATTATGATAAAGATTGAATTTGTTCTGCTGGTATGTATTCGTCATACGAAGGAGGCCACCCTTGAAAACGAACCAAGTACTCAGTTTTTCCTCGTCTTTTTCTTTTCTTTATAATTTTTTCAATTATCCAAAGACTATTTTCATCTTTCTCTACTCTTTGGAGCTCACTATCATAAAAGGTTCCCCTTATAAATTCATCTCCTTTTATATTTGAAAGCCTGTAAAGATCAATATTTTGTTGTCTGAATCTTTGCACCACTTTGAATATCTCTTCCGTCCATCTTTGGCTATAGGATCGATCAAAAATATGAGCAATATTTGACAGTCGAACTAAAGACCCGATTTTGTATTTGAATTGTTTTTTCCTCCGTTTCTTTTTGTTTGTTTGTACTTTTATTTCTTTTGGTTTCTTCTCTGTTTTACTTAAATACATTTTCCCCCAAATATCACTTTCGTTGACAGAATTAACATCTTTAGGTGCAATGTTTTGTAAACTTCTATGTGGAGTACCATTATAGCTTTTTGCAAAATTTTGCAAGTTGTTAATATATCTGTGAGTTCTATTCTTTGTGAAAAAGCGAAAAATTTTATTCTTTATAGTTTGTAGGACCCTTTCAGCATAATTTGCATGAAGTTCATTTTGAGCCGAAAAATGTCGGACACCGTTACTTTTAAATAACGATTGTGTCTTTTTTGCTAGAAATTCTTGTCCCTTATCTGTTCGAATTTTTTCTGGTTTTACCTCAGTGAAAATCTTTTTAAATGCAGAGGTGACTTCGTCTCCCGTTTTATTTTTCAATGGTTGTAACCAAAGATAGCGTGAAAAACAATCAACAACAACTAATACGTATTTGAAATTTTCATTTTCTTTTGAAAATTGTTTTAGGTCCATTAAATCAGCATCCCACAAATTATTCATCCCCGTAGTGTAAACTCTTATTCTTTTAAAAGAACGACGAGGTGTTTTTTGTAAACTGTAATTATCTTGTGAATTTAACCACCGTCTTATTTTATATCTTCCAACTTTTTTGCCCTCTGCATTTACAATGTGATATAGTTTTTCGGCAGAAGCATATGAAGCTGGTCCTCCAACGTCATAATAGTATTTACTCAGGAGAGAATCAAGTTCCTCATTCATACTCAGGTTATTTTGATAAGATGTTACTTCTAACAACTACAAGAGTCTTATTAAAAGTAATCATAAGAATAGTTTTTATAGGGTTTTTTTTATCAAATCAAAGTGTATAATATTGGGGTTGTACCTGAAAATGAAAAAAATATATATATTATGGTTTTTTTTTTTTTGTACATTGAAAGTATTTTTTTTGTTGTTTTTTTTATTGTTTTTTTCTGCTGTTTTTTTTTAATGATTTTTTTTTTACATTAAAGTATATGGAACAACTCAAGTTAGTTTTTAGATTGTAACATGGAAATAAAATTTAAAAAAAACCCCAAAAAACACTTTTTTATCCATCTTTATTTTGACATAGAAAATAACATATTTTATCAATTGTTCATTAGTAATGATGCTATAGTTTGAATCTTTTCCATTTTAGTTTAGGTTTTTCTTCAAGCAGTCTCGAGAGTTCCCTCCTAACAAAAAGTTTATTAATCTTCCTCTTCTTATTTTTCTCTGGTTCACTTTCAGCTAATTGTTCATTTTCCTCTGTTGTTTGTATATCAGATTGAACCAGTTGTTTTCTCATTCTATTTGAAATTAGTCCCATAGGTATGTGAATATTTTTAAGAAAATCATAAAATATTTCATGTCCACTTGGTAGTTGTTTGCATCCATAAGGAATGACAACATCCCGCAATAAGTCAACAATATGAGAGTTTGGTACAGTTTCGTTGTTGATCTTAACTTTTCCATGTTTGTTCCAACTTATTGTAGACTGACTCTGAAGAAATTGCAATAGTGTTTTTGCCTTTTCTCTGTATTTCACTGGTATGGTTAACTCGATCAAAGTGTTCAAATCATCTGAACTTTTTTTTTTCTGTTTTAATATCCTCCTGGGGTGAAATTTCTTCCTTAGCACTAGTTTGTTTATCGCTTTCAGTGTTTTCTGTTCGTATTATACTTTCATATCTATGTTTTGGCAGAAGAATCATTTCTTTCGTCATTTTGAAATTGTATCAAGTATTGGTTTTACAATGATAGAAATAATGTTACGATATTTGAGTAACAATTTTTTTCTTTGAATACGTGTTGTCTCTCTATCTGTTATTTTCCGAATAATGTTTTTATATCTCATGAGTTTCTTTTTATCTGATTGACTAAGCGGAAATACCCCACATAACACATTTAAAAAACATTCAACTAAAAGTTGAAATTGTTTATCGTTCATGGTCTTCAACAATGCAATTTTCTGTTCTTCCTCACATGAAATTAAAAGTGATAAAAAATGTACATGGGCTAAAACTTGTTTACTCATTTCGGAACAAAAATTACTGGATCTTCTCCTTTGAAAATTTTTGTTCTCAATAAATATTTTTTATCTGTGTGTGTTGACAAATCAATAATAATATATCCATATATTAAAGAAACTGCCTTTTCATAAGCTGACATGAAATAGTCTAATTGACCTGGGAGAATCTGTCTTCCTAATACTGATAACTGGTGTTTGTCACGTTGGTTTTTAAGACAGATTATGTATGTCGCATTTAACGAAATAGTACGAATGCATTTTCCAGGAGGGAAAAGATTTTGCATCAAAAACAAAACTGATATGTTACAATGATGAGATTTAACGGTAAAAAGATTTAAAACATCACTAGAGTTTGCAGCTTGACACAATAAATCATCAAGACAAAGAATCATATGTTCTTTATTTTCTGACCATTTATCAATTTCCTCACTAGTTGGTAAACCTTCGTGAAGGGTTATGTTTTCAATTTTCCTCTCCATCTCTGAAAACAAATCCTGATATGCAGAGTAGCAATAAATGGTTTTCTTTGGTGTTTTTGTAAATAGGTATTCAGATTGAGCTAGTATTTTATATGTAAGCATGGTTTTTCCTGACTGAGTAGGTCCAACTATTTGTATACAACACGGTGACTGAAATGGTAAAAGCACTTTCTCCTGGTCTTCACACATTTTTTTGTTTGTTTGTTTGTTGTCTACACCTTAATTGTCTTATGTCGTTGTGTTTATTTTTCAAGATATGTGTTTGTTTTATACACTGATGTTTCTAATTATTTTGGTTTATTTTATTTGACAAGTAAATATACCACCAGAGAGTGAAACAAGAATCAAAATACATCACCATCAAGAAAAAAAAGAAACAATATACATAACCAGAAAAAAGAAATTAAGTACACAATAAAATGCAACCAATGAAGTAAAATACGGAAGCAACCCAATGAAAAAGCAGATATCAACGAACGATTCCGGAAATGATCGGAAATTACTTTACATTCGGAAATAAACGAATGTTTCCGACTACTACCGGAAATAATTATACATTCGGAAATAAACGAATGTTTCCGAATACTACCGGAAATATATATACATACGGAAATATACGAATGAATACGAAAACTTATGAAATGATATAACATTTTGTATCTTTACCAGAAAATAAATACACAACGAAAAATTCCACATCAATATAAATTTATTCAATGAAATATACATATATTTACACAAAATACAATATTACTGTGTGAAACGTCCTTCAAGTTTTAATTTCCTTTCCATTAAATTATAAACACTCACTTTCATTTTTTCTGATCGAAGCGTGTCCATGAACAAAACATGAAGAATGAAAAAGTTTAAAACGACACTATTTTCCAAGGTCAATGTTCTCACATTTTCTCTGTATTTTCCTAGTATGTGACTGTATTTAAACTCACAGAACGCCTGATCAAAATGTTTTTCGAGTTTATCTAGTTCACTATCCATCAAACATTCGTGTCTATGTTGTGATCCATGTTCCACTTTGCATCCCTGACAAAACTTCTTTGATAATTGTTGCACCATTTCATCCAATAATTCAGCAAAAGAAAACAGTAATATAGTTGAAAGCAGTCTTTTTTCCATACCAACTTTAATTGCCACCATTGTACTATCAGTGTTCGTCTATAAATGAATGGAGAAATAAGATGCTGTCCTTTAGATAACACAGTTTCGTCCAATTTTCTTTAGTGATCAGAATCTTTTTCCCTTTAACAACAAGCTGTATTCGAGTATGTTTTCCTCTTTTCTTCACCACCACTTTTGTTGTTTCATCAATTAAACACTCGATCTGTTTCTTGAATAAATCAGTATGCAAGTGATCAAAGTCACAACCGTACACCTCTTTGGATAAATCAACCTGTGCCTGTGCCATTGATATAACTGTGTGCTTTTATAGTTGTGGTAGCGGCTTAAATTGTTCATGATGATTCATTAAGAGATAAACGAAACGTATGGTGAACGTTTCGGTCACGTGGTTAGAAGGAGGGTTACTCGAATACTTTTTTCCTCCCTTCTTTTTATGTGAATCTCATTTATATTTTATTTATAGAAGGGTTTGGTAAAATGTAACCAGTACAACCACTTAATAAACTAACCCATAGTTCTATACTCCCATTTTGTGTTGATAAATTAACAACTGCCGCAATAACAATTATGAAAACTATTATCATCTGACAAAAATACACGATCTCTGCTTTTGGTACATTCTGTCCGAAAAAACACCACTTTGTTTGAAGGTTTTCTGTGTTCATCCTCTCTGACATCTTAACTCGAAATATATTTTTTTTTAAATACACAAAATATATATATATATGTCTATATTTTATAGTAGAATTTCATTAAGAAGATGTAATTTCCAATTTTCAATATGAAAACTTTTGTTATCATATTGTTGTTTTAGTTGAAATAATGTATGTTTATCAATTGAAAGTAATAAAATATACAATCTAGTTTTCTTTTCTTCGAAAATAAACAAGTTGTGAACCTTTTGTAGATATTTCATATTCGTTGGAGAAGAAAAACGAACTGATCATGTACAACAATAATAGACTCTTTTTGAATGATTTGTTGGTCCTTAAAAGGACCGTTGTACACATGTAAATGATATACATGGATTTTTTTCTTATTGGTAGTTGACAGGATCCATAAACTTGTAGTCTGCTAACACTGCATCAAAGTAACATCCACAAAAATATAGATCTTCAATAAACTCTGGGTGGTGTTCAAAGTTGTATAGAATACAAACAATGTAACCGTTTTTCAGAAGCCATGTTTCTACTGGACACCGAGATAGTTCTTCATGATGAAGTTTATCAACCCTGTTCCTTTTCAAATTTGCAGTCTTTTTGGGACCTCTTCGTGATCGTCTGATCTTCCCTGTTAGTTCTCTTTCTCTTAAAAGTGTATACATATTAAAATTTTGGAGATTTATACTGTTTGTTCTTATGAAATTACTAATGATGTATGCTATATAGTAAACGTTTTTCTTAGTTTATAAACTTTTTACATTTAGATTATACGTTTACAAGATTAAACTTTAGGATGTTAACGTGCATGTCTCAACGTGTATGCCACGTTTACAAGATAATACGTAGGAGGGTAGGGGGGATTAAAAAACATGTCCGTTAATTTTTCCCCCCACCGGATTTTATCCAGGATGTTAAGTACAAGTTAAGAAGATTAAGAGATTAATCCACTTCAGTTAAGAGGATTATAACCAGGATATTAAGTACAAGTTAAGAAGATTAAGAGATTAATCCACTTCAGTTAAGAGGATTATTAC
This sequence comes from Mytilus edulis, assembly GCF_963676685.1. Taxonomy (NCBI): domain Eukaryota; kingdom Metazoa; phylum Mollusca; class Bivalvia; order Mytilida; family Mytilidae; genus Mytilus; species Mytilus edulis. Next base: position 33,926,611 of record NC_092348.1, read on the forward strand.
CAGGATGTTAAGTAGCAGTTCAGAGGATTAGGAGATTAATCCACTTCAGTTAAGAGGATTATAACCAGGATGTTAAGTAGCAGTTAAGAGGATTAAGAGATTAACCCACTTCAGTTAAGAGGATTATAACCCGGATGTTAAGTAGCAGTTAAGAGGATTAAGAGATTATAGACCGGATTTAACGTCAAAGTTAAGAGGATTAGCTGTGACGTGGCTTCCGGTGGGTTTTTGGTGGGTGACTGACCCCATTTCATACTACTGTCTGAGAAGAAATCAGATGCGTTGCAGAGAAAGAGCATTAATTTTTATTAATTTAAGTGATAGTAAATAAAAATAAATCAAAGCTATATTGCTTTATTTATCTATATTTAAAAAAAAGAATATTTAAAACCTAAAGTTCGAAGATCCTTTGATGGATTACAAAATGGGGACTCTTAATACAAAAAATGCGCGATGAAGGTAAAGACATATTTACACTTGTATGCAAATTTGTCTGCCATTACGTAAAATTACACAGGTAGCTTCCCGTAACTTGGACATGACAATAAAAAAAAAATTGAAGTCACAACTAAAAAGAGATTGTTGCTTGACGCAGAAGGTTCATCGGAGCAGATCTAAGGTCATTAGGAGACAAAAGTCAGCTAAATATCTAAAGTGTAAATACGTTTACTGTGTCGTGCACATTACATTCAATGCCATATGTTTATTCTCTCACCATAAGGTCGATGCTCATGTTGGTTGTACCGTTTTTCAAGAAGCCATTACAGAGTAGTGTGCGCTAGCTGTGGTATATTATGACTGTATTGTTCCTTGTATGAAATACTGGGACTATCTAAGATACAAACTCTCAGACCATATAATTATGCTATTATGTATTGGGCATTTGGATTGATCATAAAATTATATATATTTGCTATTCCAAATTCTTCAAATATTATGCATGAAAAATATTTGTCGTTCATATGTGACAATTATTTGTTATAGAGGACATACAAGGTATTCAATTTGGCCTGATGTTATGCATTACTTAATGGTGTCAGGTGAAGATAAATTATTAAGAATTATCTTTCTTCGACCAAGACTTCAAGACTTTTAAAGTATTTTCTACATTACAATACGATTTTATTCGTATATATACATGTAGTTAGCAGATATTTGGAATTCAATATAAATTGGACATTCCATATCTGCTTTTTTATTGTTTCAGTAGACTTAATCACTGCATTCAGTTTATCTGTTGAAAACAAAGACTTACTAGATGACGGCCGTCTACCCTGAAAAGGTTGAATTACTTGTTAAATGCTTGAAGATATTGTTCAATACGACGGAAGTAAAGTATTTGATCCTCTTGAAGATTATTAGGTTTCATGTAGATTGTTTTAATCAGAAAAAATCGTAATGAGTTCTTAAAAATCGAAGACACTCACAGACACAAATTTAGACAATTCAATAGTGAACAAAAGATTATTTACTAGAATAGTTATTTGATATTTCAGTTTGGAAAAATAATTTAATTGCTTTGTTCTATTGAGCATATCATACTGGTCGATATTATTTTTTTTTATTTCCTATCAAAACAACTTTCGACCGCTTTTTAGATATGACAATCATATGCAAAACAGCCAATCTCTTGATCAAAAAGTTAGGTGAAACATTAGCAATATTATTATACTTAATACCAACATCATGAAAGGGATTGCGATATGTAAATATAGATTATGGAGATTTATTAAATATTATTTTTTTTTCATGTACATTAAATATTTATTAGTTCCTTCATAATTGTTATCCTATTTATCAGCACCTTTAACTTACACTTCCAGGTTAGATTGTAAATGTATCACATCTCAATTTAAGATATTTTACTGTATTATTTCATATAATGCAATTTCAGTAAACCAATCCGTATAATGATTCTTGAGCACATGTCAAGAAGTGTTGTTGTATGTTTGATTGTTACAATCCCTCGAGAAATCACTTCTGCACAGGCTTTTCTTAATCTATCGATTTTATTGTTCTCGGCTTCAAATCCATTACTCTTTAATTCGAAATTTATCAAAGACATTATTAGCTTTGATCCTTTTAACTGACTAATGGGTCGCAGATTTAAACTACGAAATGTTTTTATTTGTTTCATACGTAACCTTGTATAGTCTCAAAGTTTATTATTTTTATTTCAAGCTTATTTATTTATAGTCGGCTATAAAAGGCTCACATGTTCATCACTTACTTAATAAGTATTTAGTATTATTATCATAATATTAGTGAAAAGAAGTATCAGTTATATTGTTTTTGTTACTGTTTAAGATTACAAATTTGTATTTACATACTTTAGTAGTCAAAATCTATCGGTATATTCTCGAAATGCATATTCATTAAAATAGTATTACAATGTACTAGTACTGTCACGGAATAGAAGTTCCTTCATAATATAAGTTCCAAAAGGAATAAATATTCTGGAATATTATTTCCACAGGAATAAATATTACAGTATATGTTCCTAACGGAATAAATGGTATAGAATATTTGTTCCAACAGGAATAGGTATTATGACATTGTTTATAACAAAGTTTCCAGTGGAACTTCTGTTAGGCGGAACAAATATATGTTGACAGTACTACATAAAACAATGTTAGTTTTGTGCTTTAGTAAGTCAAATATTGATTTCTGTTTCACTAAAACTTCAATGAAGAATTAAAAATTGCAAACCAAAATCCTCTTTTATTTACTGTGCACCTTTGTCGCAGAATTTAGAAGCATATACATGTACGATTCGATTTTATTCATTACATGTAGATTAAGAAAAAAACGAGTTCATGAATCTTTTTTTTTTTTTAGACATTTGGCTTAAATACGTATAAAGTTTGCACAAATTTGTTCTAACAAATAATGCATAAATATTTTCTAATTGAAATTAAAAAATTAAAACGCTGGATTTTTTGGAAAACTAAAATCGTGAAAATTTCATGAAAATGAATTATTTAAAAAAAATGTGCTTCATTACACATATGTGACAAAAAAATTGTCAAATAATATGATAAACCAGCAAATCAGACTATTTAGATTAGGAAAACTACAAAACACGAAGGTCTGCTTCATATCTTGAAATGTTCCTCCATATTTACACAAACTTCAAACAAGAATCGAAGGAAAACATATGATTTCAATTTTCTAAATGTCTACTTCCAATTGAACTGTAGTAAATATCCTCTGATCCATCTTCTTGTGTTACGCTCGTGTATCTTCACACTATTCGGATTCATTAACAAGGGTGTGCTTCTTACACAAATACTGCTCCAACAAAGATTCTGTCGTTTCTGATTCTTTTCTGTCGGGTAATAGCCTCCTTAAACAATTGAAGATTATGCTATATAGTAAGTTTTGTTTTCTGAAGATCTCATGTAAAAAAAAACATGTGTGCTGTGATCCTTGGAAAAAAAACTACATACAAGTGAAATTTGATTTTTCCAACGTCGAAATCTGACTAAAACTAGTAGAACCTTCAAAGGTTCTAGAAGTTTGACATTATGACCTTGAAGGCACCAAGTGTATCTGCCTGTTGGGTGTCCTGTTGTAAGGCGTTGCAGTCCCATATAGTCTGTGGTAAGTATGCCATCTTGTTTGCACCCATACGTGAGTTTGGTACTTGGTATGGTTTTGGAAGTGTATTTCTCTCTTGACGCAATGGTGGTGTGAGTCGCCTTTCGTTTCTTTCACATAAGTCTCTATTTTATAAAACATGACCATGTATGCTTTCTTTTTCTTCGTTGTTTTAGTGATTTCCATTGTAGTTGATCTATCATTTCTGTGACAAAAGCAGCTGGTTTGTTCTTATTTTTCACGTATCTTACAGCGATGCTTTATATATGTTCTATTTTGTAGATATATTCTTCTGCCAGGGTCCCAACAGTTGAGGCATATTCTAGCTGTTGTCTGACTAAATCTGATGTAATCCTGGCTCTTAACTTTTGTTGATGAAGTTCTGATGTTTCTCCGCAAATGTTCGAGTGTTTTATTTGCTTTGTCTGTTATCTGCTGTATAACAATGTATAAAAAAGAGACGAAAGATACCAGAGGAAAATTCAAACTCATCAGTCAATAATAAACTGATAATGCTATGGCTAAAACAGAAAAAGACCAACAGACAAACAGAAAAACAGACAAACAGACAAACAATAGATCCCAAAACACAACATAGAATAATAAAGACTAAGCAACAGGAACCCCACCAAAACTAGGGGTGATCTCAGGTGTATGTGTTGTTCCTATTTCATATGGTCTTAAATGATGAGACGGGAGTGGCTGCAATCATTTCTTCTGCAAAAAATGGTTACCTTATCAAAGGTCTTTAGCAAAGTCTATTATCAGTACACCTGCTAGATATTCTATGTTCATGCTGTTAGCTAGATCTTGAATTGAGTTGATTTCACAGGATCTGCCTTTCCTGAAGCCATGTTGTATTTATGATAAAGATTTTATAGCTGACATATTTAATTTCAATCGCTTAGAGGACAAACATTGGTCTTGTGTGAATGTACTTCTTTTGAAGAATGCAGTTTTAAATTCTGCATTACGGATGTTTTCCTTATCAGCTGGTTCAGTGAAACGTTCACCTTTCTGCATCATTGATTTTCTAACAAGTTTTCTTTACTTTTATGTTTGACAAATGTCCAGAATGTCTTGTATCAATAAAGTATGGTTTTGATATGTTAGATGTATTGCCAGTATGCTCTTCGTTGTTTTCTTTCTGCTCTTTAGTGCTTTATATGTTATAAGTTTTGGGGATGAGCGGCTGAAAACAAAACCGCATACGTTTTAATGACTACATCACGAATTGGTTGACCGATACGATATTTCTGTTTTTCAACTCACTGGTATCATATTATCGAAGGCTTAGATCTTTAGATATATACCAGTATGGTAATCTGATCTATAAGATTAACGATTCTGTCAAATTGCCGATACATATTTTCGAAATTCGCAGATGTATAGATGTCGAATATAAAAAATCTTTTCAAATAATATCGATCAACATTTCGCTGCGGAAATACAAAATTGATTTTAAGGTATAACATATTATACAACTCCGGTTTAATTACTGTGGACACCGTTGTGTCGACATTCCTGGTTATATTGCTAACGACAAGGTATGATTAAAAAACAAACACACATTAATAATTCTTTTTAAAAGCATAAGTATTGTGATAAAAGATTGACAAATTATAGTGTGGCTGATCGGAAGGAGGTCACTTAACACTATACAGAAAACAAGATTCAGCAACATAAATCATAGGACAATGGAGGAGAAAAGAACAGAAATGGAGTTCCAGAGACCGAAGTGAATGAAGAATACATTTTGAAACAAAAATAATATACACCATGAATAATAGATGCTGAATGAACTGATGTAAATATATAAAATCAGGAGACCGAAGAGGTTACATTCCGAGTATACAATGATTTGATAACAGCGTTTTAGTTTATATGTTATTTTCTTTATATACCAGCAAGTATACTTGTTATTGAAATATATACTGCAGCTGTGCTATTTGAGCAGTCAAATTGCATTGACCGTATATTCATATGTGATATACAGTCACTGACCGTATATCACCTTGTTTGTGACGTTGACAATGTGTTTCCGTAGAGTCATATTTATGACGTCAATAAAACATACAGGTTCGCGGAGATTTTACGTCTTCCACTCAAAATTTAGAAATGAGGGTTTTTACCCTAAATACTTCATTTAGAACAGTTATAAGAGTTGCAGTATATAAAGATTAACCATACATTGTCTCGAAATATCAATGTTATTTGTACTTGGCTCGAAACAGATAGAAATGCTCGGCACAGCCTCGCTTTCTACCTGTTTCTAAGCCTTTTACAAATAACATTGATATTTCGAGACAATGTATGGTTATTCTATATTTATCCGCAGAGAAAGTAGTGTTTCATACAAATTGTGTTAGGAGACACTGGAAATTATATATACCTTTTCAGGTTTTCTTCCTACAAGGATGGGTTCGTTACTTATTGTTTGCTTAGCATCCATATGATCAGGTAGCGGATAATTCAGACATAAATAAGAGTAGAACACATTAATATGCCCATCAACTTTAACTTCATGATTCTGTAAAGTGGGTAAAACGAAACGAAGGGGCGATTTGAAATATCAACGACTCGAACAGGAGGGAGAAGTCTAGAAATGACCACATTTCCAACTATATTCCAGACAATAATAGAGGAACCCCCATTCAAGAAGCATACGCAATGCAAACTTGGTATATATCCTCCCATGAATCTAACATAAAGCCATACTATAATTTGTGAATTGCCAAAACTGTCTTATTATGTTCATTATCGTTATTGATATGCATTTGTCATTATATGATGTGCAAATGGTGCCCAGTTGACACTATATGATGTGCGAAAATCCTTATATGATGTGCAAAAATCCTTATATCATGTGCAAAAATCCATATATCATGTGCAGATATGCTTATACGATGTGCAAATGTCTTTTTGATCGAGTTAAGCCATTTCAAATGATATTTTATAATTACAGGAAGATTTGGCATGAGTGCCCATGAGACAACTCTCCATCCAAGTCACTATTATAAAAGTAAACCATTATAGGTCAAGGTACGGTCTCCAACACGGAGCCTTGGCTCACACCGAACAGCAAGCTAAAAAGGGCCTCAAAACCAAAATACTAGACTAAGTGTGAAACCATTCAAACGGGAAAACCAACGGTCTAATCTATGTGAAAAACGAGAAACGAGAAACACGTATGAACCACATAAACAAACGACACCTACTGAACATCAGATTCCTGACTTAAGAATTTTAGGTCCTCAGTGCTCTTCAACTTTATACTTGTTTGGCTTTATAAATATTTTGATATGAGCGTCACTGATGAGTCTTATGTAGACGAAACGCGCGTCTGGCGTACTTAATTATAATCCTGGTACCTTTGATAACTATTTACACCACTGGGTCGATGCCACTGCTGGTGGACGTTTCTTCCACGAGGGTATCACTAGCCCACTAGTCAACATTTCGGTGTTGACATGAATATCAATAATGTGGTCATTTTTATAAATTTCCTGTTTACAAAACTTTAAATTTTTCGAAAAACTAAGGATTTTCTTATCCCAGGCATAGATTACCTTAGCCGTATTTGGCACAACTTTTTAGAATTTTGGGTCCTCAATGCTCTTCAACTCTGTACTTGTTTGGCTTTATAAATATTTTGATATGAGCGTCACTGATGAGTCTTATGTAGACGAAACGCGCGTCTGGCGTACTTAATTATAATCCTGTTACCTTTGATAACTATTTACACCACTGGGTCGATGCCACTGCTGGTGGACGTTTCGTCCCCGAGGGTATCACTAGCCCAGTAGTCAACATTTCGGTGTTGACATGAATATCAATAATGTGGTCATTTTTATAAATTCCCTGTTTACAAAACTTTGAATTTTTCGAAAAACTAAAGATTTTCTTATCCCAGGCATAGATTACCTTAGCCGTATTTGGCACAACTTTTTAGAATTTTGTGTCCTTAATGCTCTTCAACTTTGTACTTGTTTGGCTTTATAAATATTTTGATATGAGCGTCACTGATGAGTCTTATGTAGACGAAACGCGCGTCTGGCGTACTAAATTATAATCCTGGTACCTTTGATAATTATTAAGACAGGTGCAAACAATTGCAGCTGGATTCAACGTTTAAATGGTACCAAACCTTATCCCTTAATTATCTGACAAAATAGTGTAATATCACAACATAGAAAGACACACAATAAAATAACAATTGGAATGGCTTAACTCAATCAATAAACGTAGTAACACAAATTAACACACAATGAACGAATACATTTGATCTATGATACAATTTAAATACAAAGTTAATAAAAATAAGTTTTTTAATAATTAAAGTAAAAGTATTATATTGCTGTAAAATGTTAAACAATATCAGAAAAACATCAACTTTGAAAAAAATACGTCATGTTATACACAGGTAAATGAAAATAATGTTGTTGTTAAGTATACCTCTTCTTCTGCCTGTATAATCTTCCGTTTGGGAATACCAAGACATTTCTTGAACATCAATAAAACTCATCTAAAACTTGGTACATGTGGGTGTCTTTTTATGTTGCAATGATACACTAATGTCTCAGTTTAGGGTGAAGGTTGAATTTACTAATTCTTTTTTTCATCAGATATCCGATTAAAAAGGGAATTCAAGAAAATACTTCAAAAAAAATGTCGACAAAAGACAGGCAATTCAATGGAAAAAAAAAGACAATGATAAAAAAGAACCAAAACAAACAATTACACATATATGAAAATAAGTCGTAATGTTGCCAATGAGACAACTCTCCACAAGAGACCAAATGACACAGCAATTAACAATTATAGGTCACCGTACGACCTTCAACAATGAGTAAAACCCGTTCTGCATAGTCAACTATAAAAAGCCCTGAAATAAAAAATGTAAAATAATTCAACGAGAAAACTACAAAAGCATGAACGAAAAACAAATATGACATACAGCAACAAACGAAAACCACTAAATTACAGGCACCTAACTTTGGACTGATACTTACAGAATGTGGCGGGGTTAATCCAGTGTTCCCCCTTACCCAAACCCCTAACATGGGACAGTGGTTAAACAGTACAATATAAGAACAAAATATAAAAAAAAAATGAAAAGGGCTTACCTCGTCAGATTGATACAAAGCAGAAATACATCTAAAACACACACACACAGTGGACGTGTAGGGTACTCATACATCCCTACAACAAAAAGTACAGATCTGAAAGTACTAGCACTTACTGACAACTAGTTCAAGGCCAATTACAACTAATAAAAAAAATTATGCAGCTCAGACATAAATATCAGTCAGTACACATCAAACATCCAATGGATTTAGTGTAAAGACGTCAGTAACAGAAAGAAAAAAACATGACCGTATACAATGCCAAGCTTAAGATACAGATATCGACAGATTATATAAAGACGGAAAGACCAAGTGAAAACCAATGCAGTCAGTGGGGTACAAAAAATGTATAGCCAATTGGGCATGGTTGATATCAGACGTCCAGGTATGCTGTTGATATCTATTAACATATAAACAACTCGTGTGTTGTACTGTTTTTTCCGCAATATATTTATTATATATTCCGTTTATACTGTGCTTTTCCCGGGAAATTAATGATGCTATAACCTGCAAAATTACATCAAACAAATAAATTGTATTAATCATGCAATATTCTAAACTATGCACCGTACTACTTATATCTTATAATTTCATAATTACGTACGGCAGCATTAGATTTTTGTTAAGGGGCAGGAGGGAGTTTAGCTGAAGCACACATATAATCCCTCTAAATGACTTACCTCTTGTGTGCGTAGTGAAAAAAATGTACTTCGCAATGTTCTCAAATCAGATGAGATCCAGTGCCACCGCCGCCCCTCTTCCACTCTTTTGATCGTAAAAAGTATCATTTTTTGTAGGTGAAATCTTTTAAAAAGGTCATACCGCTATGCTCAACAGTATCTTACATTTTCAGCACTTGTTTTCATACATAATATGAATAACATGTTGGTCCCTGGGTTCAATGTTCAACCAATCAATCAGTATGAAAGAGAATGGCTACCAAACAACGATATCTTAAATTATAATAAATGACATGGAGGTCTATTTAACGTAGAGTTGTAAGATTGCATTTTGTCAAACAGCTGATACACAAACCACGCCTGTTTATGGGGATATTTAATTTCTATAGATATTCTGTTTTCTATAGAAATTACCTACTGGTTTCCAGATATGATCTCTATGTTGCATATCAGAGAGACACAGCTACTGAATTTTATCAGTACACATGCTGTTGGGTAGCAGAAAAAATAAATTATAAGTAAGACTCTTAGTAAAGGAAAGGATATCACATAGTTTTAGTGCAAGTTTTTTTTAACTCTTAGAAGTTCAAGGCAATATAAATGTTGAAATTATGCCGCACCATCCTATGTTTTAAACTTAGCAAAGATAGGAGCATAAGAACTTTCCGTTTCAGGATATATTATTTTTGCGAAAGTTAATAGTAAAATGCACAATTTTAGACGTAAAACAATTCATATGGGAAACAGCATTATCAATATTTACAGATGTGCAACTTTAAACAACTAATATAAAATAAATTTGCTCAAATGAAAAACCCCTTGAAATCGTGGCTTTAAAAACGTAAAACGCGGAATACATTAATGATGCTTACGACAAAATACCTATGAATTTAATAAACACATCTATAAAGACCCTTTAGGTAGTTTATATTATGTATATAGCATGTTAGCATGTTAGCATGTTATTTTATAAGACTACATTTTACCTGGCAATGACTTCCTTATTTGTCTGTTCTTAGTTAAATAATGTATGATTACAAAGACGTTGAAGGTGAGATTTTAATTTCTTTGTGTATGTATATGTATAGTCCGAAATCATCTGCTTGAAAAACTTACTTTGAGACATATAGATAAATAGCTATATCATCGTTTAGACAAACATTAGAGTTAACGATACGTCATTCTTCGATTTGATAGAATAGTTTTCCTTTTTTTTTTTTTTTTATATATATACAACTATTCAGTTTATGCAAGAGAAACACCACTCGTATATGGAAAAGTTTACGAATGCATGTGTATGTTTAAAACAAAATGATCATGATTATATCCGGTTGAAATTTGATCCGAAGGAGAAAAAGTCACAGTAGTTTTTTATCTGGAGGAAAACATTTCCCTGGGATATTTTTTCCTTTGCCGTGAAATTCTATCTAGGTAGATAACTTATTGAATAGTTATTTGAAAAAACTTATCCTTAACAAATAATTTGAAATAATAATAGTGTATTTGAATTAAAGTTAAATTGTGACAACAAATATATTACAATGGGAAATTGTTTCACAAATTATCATTGAAAAATTTCCTGAAATATTCAGGTAAATATCGTTCTTTTAAAAAGAAAATTATCGTGAAACATAAGAAAGACAACCAGAAGTACTTTCAAAGATCGTAATTGTGAAATAATATCATGATTAAATAAGGTAAGTGGAATTGACATGTTAAAGTGAGTTGTTTTCAGATCTCAGTATAAAAATATATTAAAAATTAAAGGCAGAAATATAGTTGCATTACTACTGTTAACAGTAATGAAAGAATTTGATTATGATGATATTTTTAACTATATAAATCGTTTTGTCTGGGGACAAAGATGTAGTTGTTGATATGGAAATCAGATAAATCATAGCATAACAATATATTGGAACAAAAGCAATTTTAACAGCTGGATAGTATTTATCTGTGAAATGTTATCTGTCTTATTAAATAATGTTGTAAGTCATCTTTTTATATAAATGAATATATATAAAATAAGATTCAAGGAAAAATTTCACTATGAATGGATTCAGGAATATATATTATATTAATATCTTTAAAATATAAATTGCTCATAATTACCTCCCTCTGATAAATTATGCAGATTTGTATAGTAGTTAATGAGACTCTATTTCACAGGTTTCTGTGAAATAGGGTATGGCAAATAAATACCGGTACATACTATCCGCATAACACAGATATTTGTTCACTCCTCTGGAAAAAATCTACCTGTGAAATACCATGTGTGGAAAAAATTACTGGGACAAATTATCCCCAGGACAAAATATCACAGAGGAAGAAATAAACCGTAACATAGAGAATTTCTTTACATAAAACGTTAAATAAAAAGTGTGCATTCAATAGTCATTATTTGACCCTTTTTTTTACCAAACTAACTTTTTATACGCCTCGGTTTTTTTTTTAAATATGATATGTGCATGATATGATATCAACCTTTTATATTTATCTAATACTAACATTAACCTGGTACATTGAATGATACCTACATTAACCTGATAGTAATTAATTATTTACAAAATAACCAAAGTCAAAGGTAAATTAAAAAGCAGGAGTTCTACGAAACCTTGAAAAAACATGCCGTCAGTTTTCTCGTTTGAATTGTTTCACATTGTCATTTTGAGGCCTTTTATAGCTGACTATGCAGTATGGGCTTTGCTCATTGTTTAAGGCCGTATTGTGACCTTTAGTTGTTAATGTCTGTTTTATTTGGTCTCTTGTGGAGAGTTGTCTCATTAGCAATTATACATGTACCACGTTTTCTTTTTTTTAACATGAGACTAAATCAACCAATGGAACGAGTGAACAACAGCTGTCATTTTTCTTGACTTAGTACAGGTATTTATCCGAAAACACTAATGTTGGGTAGAACATGGTGAATGATACTAGATTCACCTGGTATCTGAATAAAATTAACCTAGTACACGATACTAAAATTACCAGTATAACATGCTAGAATTAGCTTGGTATAAGATAATAGAATTAATCTTGTATATGAGACTGAGATCTATGGTTTTTTTTTTATAACCGACTATATTCCACACCTTCTTTTTTATATGGTTTCTTGGTAGTAACAGTCGTTAAATCTTAAAAATTGTTTTTATTGGTATAAACATTGTTTTTGGTTTTTTAACAACAACAAAACTTAATATTCATCGCTATATATGTACAGAAATAAGAACTACATCCTGTCGATAATGTTAACTTATATATTTGCATTTAACAGGTTCATGCGTTTCTTTGACTGTTTATTACTTTTTTACCCTAATTCCAATGAATGTGTAAGGATTAATACCTTAGTCTGGGAGAACTTGATTTATTTATTAGTAGTAATTGGATTTGAACTATCTTACTTTTGTTTTGATTTAAGTTATCTTTATGCCTCGTATCGATTTTTAAGTTAAGCTAATTGCAACTGCTGTTTTACAGGTTGTGCCTATGTTGTGCTGCAACATGAATGTCCAAGGTTAAAGGATGAACTGAGCTCTTTAAAACGTATTTAACCCCTCAAAATTCTTTATGTTTCTGTCCCATTTTGTAATGATCAGTCCAACCTATAGACATTTGCCTCTAGCATTTTTTCCTGGATATTTTGTTCTTAACCTAATATGTCCAAATTTGTATCACTTATTCAAACATGTTCAAAACCTTTGTGCTAAATTTTGTTATTTGTTTCATGAAAATTTAGAAACTACGGTCACGATTGATTAAGTAGATTAAAACCCCCTATTTGTTTGATATTTTTTTTAATTTATTTTGCTTTCTGTTTTCATTTATACATATATATAGCTAATGTTTAAGTATTATCTCACTTGTTTTAATGCAATACAATTATAACAATTACAAGTCAGGATCCTTTTTTTCAGTCTGTGCCGTTGGTTCATGTCTGTCATGTTTGTTCTTCGTACATTGTTTCGTTATAAATTCAGCCGTTAGTTTTCTCAATTGAAAGTTTGTCGTTGTCTTTTATAGCCGACTTTATACCACATCTCCTTATTTTTATATGATACTTGACATAACTCGGTATATTAAAACAAACATTGCATATGAAACTTGATGTTACTATCATTTACCTGGTCTATAATACTAGACTTAGCATGGCATATTGAAACTTAAATTGTTCTGATATATATGATGCTATTATACTTATAATTCTATATAATTCTAAAATTAAATGGTATGTGATACTAGAATTAACCTGGTGTATGCTACTAACATAACCAGGTCTATGATACTCACATAACCAGGTTCATGGTACTAAAATTAATGCTGAAGATAAATCGAAAAGTAACTAATTCAACGGAATTTGTTTCATTTCAAAATATATTATTTTAACGACAGTTCGTTCTAAAGGTGAATAGTTTTAGACGTAAAAATAATTCCTATGGAAAACAGCATTGTCTATATTTACAGAAGCGCATTTTTAAATTGATCTAAATTTATTTTGCTCAAATGAAAAACCCCTTTAAATCGTGACTTTGCAAACGTAAAGCGCGGAATACATTAAAGATGCTTACGATAAAATACTTATGCATTTAATTAACACATCTATAAAGACCCTTTAGATAGTTTATATAGCATGCTAACATGTTATTTTAGACTACATCCTACCTGGCAATGACTTCCTTATTTGTCTGTTCTGCCTCGCATTTCCCCGTTTCTAAGCCTCATCTTTATATCGTTGATATGTCAAGTCAATGCACTTTTATTGTCTTTATACTGCAATCTAATAGTCAGTTAGTTACCTTCGTCCATGCATGCATGGAGTAAGCTTAGTTCCTAAGTTTTCATGTTTACATATCATGAAAAGGTTTAGTCATACTATCAAGTGTTTGCAATGTATTTCTTAAGGTAAGTTATTATGCACAATATGTCTTTAAATCATAATAAATAGGTTGAATATGAAAAAACCAACTAAAAAGACAAAAAAATAATTGAACTAACATCATGAAATTAAGCGGTAAAAAGAAATGGAGATTTTCTAAACTTGATGTTGATTTCCAGTTTTATTTAATACCTTGTTCAGAGTATATTTTCAATTGTCGTTTAGTGTGTATTTTATTATTTGATTTAAATATTCGGGCACTTCCCCCTTTTATAAAAAGGCCTCATATCATGCAGGCGGAGAAATGTACAGCACAATGAAATATACATCTACCTGTTGAAACCTGCAATCGATGATGAACAAGCTTGTTTGAGAATGAACTAAAATATCAACAATAAGCATAAAACATAATGATATATAGTTTGCAAACCAAAAATATAAACAAGTGAAATATGTTTTTTTTTCTTCTAAAAATTGCAAGAGAAATAAGTTTGAGTCGTTTTATACATTGGAAACAAGAACAGGTTGAATTGGTCGTATGAATAGATATTATAATTTCGGCAATTTCTATTTAAATATTCATGAGAAAAAAGTGATATCAGGTCATTGACTGTATATGACATAGAAATATACGGTCAACGCATTATGACTGCTCAAATAGAACGAGTGCAGTATAAATTTAATTAACAAATCTATAAAGACCCGTAAGTTATTTTATAACATGTGATTTCTTAAGACTACATCGTACCTGGCAACGACTTCCTTATTTGTGCAATCTTAGTAAAATAATGTATGATTAAAATGACGTTTCAGGTGAGATTTTAATTTTTTTGTATTTTTAATTGTGGATTGCGTTTAATGTCGCTCCAATTGGTTTGTCTTGGTTTTTTTTATCAAGAATTCGTTTTGATATGGGTTTTTTTCTTCCAGTTTATGATCCAATTCAATAAATGTTGTGGATAGAAACAAAATTCTTCTTAAAATTACTCAAATGACAAACTACAGTCAATTATAATTACACTGTTGTAAATAATTGTCCTTACGTCTAGCAAGTTCAAACAGTGTTTACTGATCATTTATTAAGGTATTTTTGGGGCATTATGGTGTCCTTTGCTTACTATCATGTCTTCAGTGGCGATATTCAATACTGACCTTTAAATTTACATGCCGTCATTTTATTTTGCTATTGGGACGTAAAAAAAAACAACCATACTTGTTTCCTTCACAACGAATAGAAAACTTTGGCGTATTTATGAAATATTATGTTAAAATTTTAAACATATAACGTAAAGATTTTATGACAAACAATTTTTGATTCAACATTTTTATCTCGTGTTTCCACTCGTCACAGTTATTAAAAATATATAATTAAACTACCAACAAGGTGAACGTTTTTAACTTGAAAAAATAAATAAATGCAGAGGTAAAATCAGTATGGGTCTTATATTTTTCGCGATTGAAATGTCGATTCGCTGATTTTTTTCTCTTCATGTTTTTAATGTATCTAGTGATGTTAGACCCCATTAACACTAGAATTGAAATTGAATCGATCTTTATTTGAATCGATCTTGAACAGACCAGTTCGCGTCTACATTGCACAAGCAAGATCGATCGAGATCGATCTTATTTAAACCAGCGCGTTTACACTACAACATAAAAAGAACCGATCTGACCTTTATTTTCATATCTAAATATATTAACATTCACCTGAAAAAAGATAGATTAAAAAAAAGATCGATCTTTTAAAACCACCTCTTGAGGTAGACTTTTTAAGTCCTATTGAAGATCGATCTAACCCGTTTACATTGGACCAAAGATCGATCTTTTTCGATCGTAGTAAAGATCGATTTTTTTTTCAGTGTAAACGGGGTCCTTTTGAATAAAATTGAAATATACTTCGTGTCACGTTAACCAATTATGACTGTTTTGATTGATGACACAATTTTGTCAATTTAACGGAATATTGCAAATATGTTTTGGAAATACATATTATACAAAACGATTAAATTGTTTCAGAAATCAAATTTCATAAATTAGAAATGATAAATTTGCTAAGACGAGCAAATGTTGTTTACCTATCCGGATTACCTGAGATTACCTGTAGTTTTGTTTGAAAGGGTTTCGTGTTGCTCCTGTTTTGTTAACTGCTGTTCATTTAGTTTTTTTAATTTTACGAAAGCTGTGTCGTAAATACCGTAGCAGGCATTGTTTTTTTCAATTTGAAAATTTCACACTCGATTAACCTTTAATGTCGAGCGTTTGATTTTATCGATTCTTTTTTACTTTTCTTTTTATATCTTTTCTGGAACTTGATGGTAATATTTTCAGAAATTTAAAACTAAGAAGATTGTTTGTTTGTAGGTGTGAATTTCTTGGCAATATAACCTGTTGTATTTTAAATGATCATAGACATTTTTTACAATGTCTCTTTTTTTGTATCTAGCAGATGATAATGGATTATCGATTCTTACGTAGTAAGCTATAAACAAGTGTTTTCAAAAATATAAAGTCATGAAAGGAAAACCAATTACAATTGTATCTGCAATTACTCATGCTAAACACAGCTACATGCAATATGTACAGAGATCGCATACTCTGCTAAAAATAATATTGTCCAATGGCTAATTTTTTAAACTAGAAGTACGAAAACAATTACTTCCAGCAGAATACATGGATATCTATATAACTAATTCGACAGACATTCAAGTTGACGACACATCAATTTTTAATTTTATAGAGTAGTTTTCCAATTTATAGATATTTAATACCGCAGTCCCATTATGCCAAGATCGCATTACGATCTGTGAAAAAAATTAAAATTTTGATGATCGTAGTACGATTGTGTAGATCGCAGAAAAGTCGTATCACG
The DNA here is from genome assembly GCF_963676685.1 of Mytilus edulis. Classification (NCBI taxonomy): domain Eukaryota; kingdom Metazoa; phylum Mollusca; class Bivalvia; order Mytilida; family Mytilidae; genus Mytilus; species Mytilus edulis. The sequence goes on from NC_092348.1 coordinate 33,943,756, forward strand.
GTCGTAGTGAGGTCTTCAAGAGCGTGATGAGCGTGGCCAACTTTGAACATGTATAAAACAATCGTGGTGCGGTTGTGGCGAAATTAGGTCGTAGTAGAAGCGTAGTGAGAGCGCAGTAAGATCGCAAAGGTCGCTGTGCCATCGTATCGAAAGCGTGATTCTATTCGAAGATGCTGCGATACGATTTCACAGCGACGTCATTACGACTTCAGTACGACCATCACGTTCTCACCGCGACCAAACTACGCTTCCACTACGACTAAACCACGCTGTTCACGACCACAGTACAATCCTAGCACGCCCTTGCCGTCCTCAACACGCTCTTCTTATGACTTAACTACGTTCATACTACGACCATCATTCTCATTGTCATTTTTACCTAAAATATATTAATCTCTCCAGTTATTGTTTGTATGTAACTTCTCTAACGGTTCAGCCATGCTTCTCGTTTTTATATAGATAAGACCGTTGGTTTTCCCGTTTGAATGGTTTTACACTAGTAAATTTATATAATACACACTCCATGTAGGTTCGTTCGTACCGTTCGTCAAAATGTAGGAAAGCTCTATTTGACTGTTTCACTAACCAAACTAACTAATTATACGGACTGTTTGTTTTTTAAATATGATATTTGGGATTAAAATTCAACTGCTATCTAATACTAAAATAAGCCCGGTACAGTGATGGATACTTGCATTAACCTGGTATATACATGGAAGAAAAGGTATTCAAGGTAACAATATATAACCGATGTCTACGGTAAATAAAAAAAAAAGAACTCTTCGAAACCTGAAAAAATCAAACATTAGACTAAATCATCGACCGGAACGAGTAAAAACAATTGTAATTTTCCTGACTTGGTACAGGTAAATTGCCCGAACAAAATGTTGGTTATAACCTGGTATTTGATACTAGATTAACCTGGTATATGATACTAAAATTAACCTAATAAATGATACCGAAATTAATCCGGTAAATAAACTCATCATACATACCAGGATTGAACTTTTATATTTGCGCCAGACGCGCTTTTCGTCTACAAAAGACTCATTAGTGACGCTCGAATAAAACAAAGTTTTAAAAGGCCAAAAAAAGAACGAAGTTCAAGAGCATTGACGACCAAAAATTCTTAAACGTTTTACTAAATACAGCTGAGGTAAAATATGCCAAAATAAAACTGGTATATGATATAAAAATTAATTTGGTATATGATAATTAAATATACCTGGTGTATGATACAGGAATTATTTTGATATACGATATTAGAAATAACATGACAAATGATACTAGTATAACCTGCTGTTTAAATATGGGTTATTTCTCATTTCGCCTTAGCTGTCAAAGCATTATATAAAATTAATCTCATTTCGCCTTAGTATAAATTTTCAGGTAGAAAAGAATTAACTAAGGCGAAATGGGAACGTGTGTTAACAATGTAATTAAGTTTTTTTGTATTGCAATTAGTTGATATTTGTTATTTTAATGTCGAAATCTGCCATGAAATACTTTTTAAAAGAAGATGTTTTTTAGATGTCTTCCCGATTGTCCTGCCTTTTGAAAAAATCCTTTTATAGTGGCTCATCCTTTTGAAAATGTATATTTTTACTTGTGTGATATAAATAGTCATTGTTATTGTTTCTTATTAGAGATGACAAATAGGATACGGAATATTTCATACTAGAATTAACATGGCATTGATACAAACAGTACCCTGGTATATGAAACTAGAATTAACATGGCATATGATACTAGAAATAAAGTGATATAAATTATTAAGTCAGGGTTTTCGTCATCACAAATAAATAAATCCTTTAACATATTTTTGTTCATAGATACAAATATTTGGTTTGGAAGTTTGTCTGTAACTATAGAGTTGTTATTAAAAACTGTATATCACATCCTTATTGTTACTGCGATGTTGTTTATGAGTCACTAAAATTAGATAAGATCCATGTAAACTACTCAATATTTTGAATTAACTCATTCTTAAAACAACACAGGAGTAAAATCTTTAAATATTGTTTTATAGGTAAAAAAAACCAACATAAATAGATATTTATCGCTATATGTATAGTATTGAGAACTACATCCTGTTGATACTATTAACTTATATATTGGCATTGTACAGGATCATGCGTTTCTTTGACTTTTTATTACGTTTTTACACTAAATCTGTTGGATGGGAAATGATTGATACTTTATTCGTGGAGATGTTGATTCATTTATTAGTTGTAAATTTCTTTGAACTAGCTTTCGCTAGATTTGTGAACTCTAATTTTGTTGCTTTGTGTCTATTGTTTTTTGTCCCACCACTCGCAAAGCATAGCAGGAGACATAGAAATATCTGGCGACTGTCCATCCGTCTGTCCGGTCTTGTTATCGCTCTCACTTATTCAATTCATACCATATTTTTGTAAAACTTATACATGTATCAGCAATGTCTCGGACAAGTTCGAAAATCAGTGCCCATGAACTATTTTGTATCGTTAACGATCTCATGTGTACAATTATTGGCAGATGTTTATGAAACTACTTTCATAGGTTTATATCAGTACTGTTTTTGTAGATTTTGAAAATCAATGCCGATGAACATATTGTTTCTTCGTAAATTGTTTTGGTATAAATTAAGCCATTAGTTTCCTCAAACTAATTTCATGTCGTAGCCTTTTATAGTCGACTATATGGTATGGTGGTTTTTTTATCATTGATAAAGGCAGTACGGTTGCCTATAATTGCTTACATCTATTTCATTTGAAGTTTGGTGGATAGTTTTCTCATTGGCAAACATAAAACATCTCCTTAATATTCTGATATGATACTAGGATAAACATGGCGTATGATACTTGAATTAATAAAATATATATAACTATAATTTACCTGGTATATAATACCAAAATTGACATGATATGTCATGCTAGAAGTAGCCTGTTACGTGACACTAGAATTAACCTGGGTTATAAAACTAGAATGAACCTGGTTTATGATACTGTAATTAACCTGGTTTATGATAATAGAATTAACCTGTTTTTTTTATACAAGAATTAACCTGGTTTATGATACTTAATTAAACCTGGTTTATGATACTTAATTAAACCTGGTTCATGATACTTAACTAAACCTGGTTTATGATACTATTATTAACCTGGTTTCTGATTCTATAATTAACCTGGTTTATGAAACTATAATTAACCTGGTTTATGATACTTTAATCAATCTGGTTGATGAAACACAGTGTACTAAAATTAATCTGGCTTATGATACTTAAATTATCTGGTATAGGATACTATGATTAACCTAAGCTATAAAATTTGATTAACCGGGTTTATAATACTATAATTGACCTGGTTTATGATACTATAATTAATCTGGTTTATGATACTATAATTAACCTGGTTTATGATACTATAATTAATCTGATTTATGATACTATAATTATCCGGGTTTATGATTATAATTTATAAGTAATCTGGTTTATGATACTTTAAATAACCGAGTTTATGATACTATAATTAACCGGGTTTTGATACTATAAGTAACCGGGTTTATGATACAATAATTAACTGGATTTATGATACTATAATAAACCGGGTTTATGCTACTATAATTAGCCTGGTTTATGATACTATAATTAATCTGGTTTACGAAACTATAATTAACATGGTTTATGATACTATAATTAATCTGGTTTATGATACAATAATTAATCTCGTTTATGATACAATAATTAACTGGGTTTATGATACTATAATTATCCGGGTTTATGATTATAATGTATAATTAATCTGGTTTATGATACTATAATTAACCTGGTTTATGATACTATAATTAACCTGGTTTATGATACTATAATTAGCCTGGTTTTATAGAACCAGATTTAACCTGGTTTATGATACTATAATAAACCGGGTTTATGCTACTATAATTAGCCTGGTTTATGATACTATAATTAATCTGGTTTATGATACTATAATTAACCTGGTTTATGGACAAATACTATAGTATCATAAACCAGGTTTAATCCACCGTTTTCTACATTTGAAAATGCCTGTACCAAGTCAGGAATATGACAGTTTTTGTCCATTCGTTTTTGATGCGTTTTGTTATTTGATTTTGCCATGTGATTATGGACTTTACCAATTGATCTTCCTCTAAGTTCAGTATTTTTGTGATTTTACTTTTTATGATACTATAGTTAACCTGAGTTATGATATTATAATTAACCTGGTTTATGATACTATAATTAATCTGGTTTATGATACTATAATTAATCTGGTTTATGATACTATAATTAATCTAGTTTATGATACTATAATTATCCGGGTTTATGATTATAATTATTAATTAATCTGGTTTATGGGACTATAATTAACCGGGTTTATGATACTATAATTAACCGGGTTTTGATACTATAATTAACCGGGTTTATGATACAAGAATTAACCGGGTTAATGATACTATAATTAACCGGGTTTATGATACAATAATTAACCTTGCTAATGATACAATAATTAACCGGGGTTTATGATACAATAATTAATCTGGTTTATGATACTATAATTAACCTGGTTTATGATACTATAATTAATCTGGTTTATGATACTACAATTATCCGGGTTTATGATTAACCTGGTTTGTGATACTATAATTTACCGGGTTTAAGATACTATAATTAACCGGGTATATGATACTATAATTAACCTGGTTTATGATACTATAATTAACCGGGTTTATGATACTATAATTAATCTGGTTTATGATACTATAATTAAACTGGTTTATGATACTATAATTAATCTGGTTTATGATACAATAATTAACCGGGGTTTATGATATTATAATTAATCTGGTTTATGATACTATAATTAACCTGGTTTATGATACTATAATTAGCCTGGTTTATGATACTAAAGTTAACCTGAGTTATGATACTATATTTAACCTGGTTTATGATACTATAATTAATCTAGTTTATGATACTATAATTAATCTGGTTTATGATACTATAATTATCCGGGTTTATGATTATAATTATTAATTAATCTGGTTTATGATACTATAATTAACCGGGTTTTGATACTGTAATTAACCGGGTTTATGATACAAGAATTAACCGGGTTTATGATACTATAATTAACCGGGTTTTTGATACTAGAATTAACCGGGCTAATGATACAATAATTAACCGGGATTTATGATACTATAATTAATCTGGTTTATGATTCTATAATTAATCTTGTTTATGATACTATAATTAACCTGGTTTATGATACTATAGTTAACCTGAGTTATGATACTATAATTAACCTAGTTTATTATACTATAATTAACCTTGTTGATGATACTATTATTTACCGGGTTTATGATACTATAATTAACCGGGTATATGATACTATAATCAACCTGGTTTATGATACTATAATTAATCTGGTTTATGATACTATAATTTACCGGGTTTATGATACTATAATTAATCTGGTTTATTATACCATTATTAACCTGGTTTATGATACCATAATTAACTGGTTTATGATTAACCTGGTTTGTGATACTATAATTTACCGGGTTTAAGATACTATAATTAACCGGGTATATGATACTATATTTAATTTGATTTATGATACCATTATTAATCTGGTTTATGATACTATAATCAACCTGGTTTATGATACTATAATTGATACGAAAAAAACAGGTATATGGTATCAATACTTAAGATTAATCGAAAAGTAACCAATTCATTAATTGTTCTCAATTATATAATTGTTTGTATATAGTTTGTTTTGATAAATACCGATTTTCAAAACATAAATTGTTTCAAGATATCATATCTCACAAGTTCATGTGTTAATTTTTATGAATAATGATTAAACATATCTCGACATTGTTCATATTCATTGACGTTATTTATATGGTTTTAGGATGAAACAGAAACTGTATTTGTGGATGATGAAGAGCAGAAGAAAGTGTAAGTCTTTATATATATGTTATGATTTTCTCCTACAACCCAAACAAACCATCAGAAAATTAACATACACTTGATTGAAATGAGCTAGAGTCTCACAAATGAGCTAGAGTCTCACAAAAGAGCTAGAGTTTTTCACAAATAAGCTAGAGTCTCACAAATGAGCTAGAGTCTCACAAATTACCTAGAGTGTCACAAATGACCTAGAGTGTCACAAAGCATAGATGAGAAGATAAATGATAAAGTAAATTCCGAAATATTTTCTTATTCTGAAACTCAGTATACGTTTTATCTATACAAGAATAAACAATATATATGTACATTAATATTATGAATCAGGACAAAACACTGTATTAGGTTGCACGACAAAAATTGCTTTGACTCGATAGTAACTAATATCCAGTAAAGTGATAGAACACTTTCAATCTGATACATGGTTGTATATCAATTTACTTTTTTTTCTATTTGTATCCAATTCAGTAAAATATAAATAAACGCACTACTTTTTAATAATGAAAAATACAAGTAAAAATGCATAATAAGGGAATAGAGTAACCCTTTTGTTTGATTTGTATAACTTTTTATTGAATTGTGCACATGGAAGGAAAAAAAAGATTGAAATAGTATAACATGGATTTTGCAAGGTAATTTTACTATTTATCTGAGTGTCTGTTAGTATTTTATCATCGTACTGAATATAAGCTCTTATCGAGTTGGTACATTTTTTTTTCGAAAAAACACGATAATGCGATATTATTTTAATAAAATAGCTTGGCCTCGAAAGGGGTAAAGTAAACCAAATACAGAGATATAAACATGATAAAGAGTATTCAACATGAGCTATCAGTTTGATCAAATCCCAACCAATCGTGTTGATCAGTAAAATATATAATAATATGACGCATTATGTAAAGACTGACCAAGGTTCAATCGCTAAGATTCACATTATATTCTGCAATACTTAAAGGAATGGAGTATCAATACATTTAATCGCGCATCAAAATGCACTGCCCGCCATCACGGCCCACCTTCTATGTAGAGCATCTATTGGTTATGCATATTGCTACATGTGATTCGTTTTTGTCCCTAATATGCATGACATACTGGGCCTGAAACAAACAATCAATCAAATATTGGGTATTTATTTTCTTTGAATACATCACTGTTATGTTATGTGAAGTACTTTTTTCAAATTGAATTAAGCACACCAATGGCATAAGGAATTTCTCAAAAGATCTTGTTAACACCAGATGTTCTGCATATAAAATCTTCAATTTTCACTGACGTCATTTAACAATAGAGTCATTTAAAAGTTTCCAAAGATATCACAGATGCAGATTAAACAAAACAACAATCATGATATATGTAATAAACAAAATAAACAATTCATGATGCATGTATTGATAAAATGTATCAGCATTTTGTGCGTATTCCAATATTCTGGACACCATCTAATTAAGTATCGAGGTTACTTCCGAAGACTGCCGACGGTTATATTACCCGATATAATAATAAATATAGATATAGATTAATAGCGAACACGTTATATAAATTTTCTATAGCCGCCTGCTGTACTTGTCGATTGCTGCTTAAGGAGGAAAATGATAGCATTGAATGGAAGTTTTGTTTTTCTTTCAATCTATTTCTATTTTTACTATTTACCAGAATGTATTCCGTGAATCCATAGTTGATTCCGTTCTTGCAAAATTGTGACAAACATTTAGAAGATCAGTTTTTAGTGTTTACAGGGGAGGTACTATTTTGTCACTAGATTTCCCATTGTAGATGAACAAACCTGAGCAATGAATGAATTCTGGAGGGAATTTTCTTATTGTATTTCCTCTTGTCTTTATCACTTTTGATTCATACATTCTGCTTTATAAAGAACATGATAAGTCTACCAATAGTGTTGTTGGGTATTGCATGCTTTTTCTTTAATAAATATATAGATAATATAGAATAATATCCCTTACTAATAGGATCTTTTTATGTGTTCGATATTATTAGTTAACTTACCTCCTATTCATTACTAGTAATATCATTGGTTAAGAACAACCACGCGGAGACTTGTGTATTTCATATGGGGTTAGTAGGCATGATGTATTTAAATACACGGTTAGTAGTGCTGTTACGTCCCTTTAGGGAAACACCACCACGTAAATCTGAAATGTTTCACCCAGACAACATACGGGAAAATGAATATGAACAACTAGAACATGTAGAATATATGCAAAAAAAAATCATTTTTAAAAAGATAATTATATATAACAAGTAAACGTTGCATGTTATAGGTTGGCCTTTGTTTTTGTATAGACCAATGGAAGTAGGTTCCTTATATTGAAAACTTGATCACTTTGATAGCTATAGGTCACTAGTACATATGTTAAGATAGTTGGTAAGATGAATTCGTCACACAGTGTGCTAATGACCTGAAGCGATATATATGGGATAAGAAAATTCCATCTTGGTTTCATGCTTTGCTCTCATAACGGTACCATGTATATAGTATCAGGTCTCTAGCATACTATGTAACTAATATGGGGTTCGAGCTTTGCTCTCACCCAATATGAAATTTACTGACCCCATGTATATTGTATTCGGTCACTAGGACACTATGTAACTAATGCATGTATTACCTAGTATGCTAGTGACCTAATACGATATACATGGGGTCAGTAAATTCCATATGGGGATTCGAATGAAGTGTGCTAGCTATATATTGTAACCTAATGGAATATATATATATCGTATGAGGTTACATATATATATATATATATATATTTATAGGGTCAGTGACTTCTATAAGGGATGAGAGCATATAATGTCACTAGCACACTGTGAAACGAATTTATTTCACCGAACGATTTTAACATGTAGTATTTAGACTAGAGGCCTATTAATGTGATCAAGTCTTCAATATCAAGAATTTACTAACATTGGTTTATACAAAAACAAATGCCAGCAATAGCAACTGGTCACCTTTTAATGTATGTTATTAATTTGTTTCAATCGTTCATCGTCAAAATCTTCGTCTGTTGAAACCTTAAAGATTTTTCCTCAACACCGTGTAGTTTTTACAAAGGTATGCAGCACTACTACTAACCGTATATTGAAGTAAACCACGCTTACGACCACCATATGAAAAACAGAGTTCCAAGTAGGTGCTTTCACATTCCTAGAAATGTATATGTGGTAAGATAATGCAAGGCAGATATATTTGTAAAATGTTATTGTTAACTTCTTTTCTAAGCATACACAATAATATTGTATTCATTTATTTTTTTCATTGTGTTTTAGGTATAGTAATCCCATGGGTAGCTTGTGTCGTTGTATTGATCTTTTTCGTTTTTCAAACGAATACTAATACGTTCCAATTTTTGGAGGTCCTCAATTATCAGTTTTTCATGTTTAATAGCAACTCGACGAAAACACAGTCAATAAACCAGATAGGAAAAACCATACCAGCTCTATCAAGCAAAGCTTTTATAAAGCAAGTCAATTATACTTCCACTACTAAAGGGTTGCAAACATCGGCTATTTATCCTACACTTGCCAATCTCACTCATTGTTTATGTCCGGTAGAGATTTTGGGCTTAGGAAACCGGATGTTCCAATTTGCAACACACTTTGCTGTTGCTAGGTCTAAAGGTATGCGGTTAATCATCTCTAAACATTCAGAGTTAAATCGTATATTCAAACTCCATGACATTGATCTATGGGATAACATAACCATATGCAGCAAATTTACTGTCCGATTAGAAAAACAGAACTGTGCATATGACAAAAATCTATTAAACTTCAACAGTTCTCAAAATATAAGACTATTTCCTTGTTTACAGTCTTATAAATATTTTGACAACTATACAACTGAACTGAGGAAACAATTTACATTTAGAGACCAAATACCTCAGGAAGCAGAAAATGATCTAAATCAGATAATCAAACGACACAATATAGGATCTAGAAGGGACATAACTCTTGTCGGTGTTCATGTACGCCGAACAGACTGGTTGAATAATCCGCATGGTTATAATGTAGCAACACCACAGTATATGACGAAGGCCGTGCAATATTTTAAATCAAAATATCAAAATGTTATGTTTATTGTGTCATCTCTAGATCTGCCATGGACTAGAGCTAATATGCCTAACAACACAAAAGTTGAATATTTGTCTAATCCGCAAAGGGAGGTAATCGTTGCTACTTTATCATTATGTAATCATACAATAACAACAGTCGGTTCGTTTGGATGGTGGATTGGATGGCTTACGGGAGGAGAAGTCACATATTTCAAATGGCCCGCAGTAGAGGGGACTGACTTACGAAAACAGTACAGCAAAGATTACTCTGATTATTTCTACCCGAATTGGATTGGACTATAAACGATTCCTGTCTACTGAGATATTTTTAAATTCATTTAAATTCCTTTTATTTATAGATTTATATTTAAAACACTTGAAGTAAATACATGTGTATAGTGATACAGCGGTGTGATCTGTGCCTAGAATGATTTCAGACGGTATTTTGGCACATGATAACATGCTATCCTTTTTTTAAATGACGTCACAACAGGTAAAATAGTGAAAAAGAAATTACGACCTCGATTATTATTGAATTTCGACATGCGGAACTGAGAAGAGCAAACAGGTCTTAAGTGTGAAATACTTCCCAAATTGACTTTATAACACATGAACTATAGAAAAAGGATCCCAAAAATGATAAATTGTTGAACTTTATCATTTTTGTTAAAATATTGTCCAGAGAGGAGTGTACATCATATTGTGAGCATTGTAACTTTTGGTAAATTTTTCTAAAATGCCATATTGTTCAACTTTAACCTTGTCTTTTTTCTAACCTCCCTCCAACCACTTACAGTGTCGCATAATCGCATATCGAAGAGCTAGGACATTTGAAAGGTACAACTTCTCAATTGTCCTACATTATATATATATTATGAAATAGATTACAGATACCGTGAGGGCGTCAAATTTATCTTTCTGACACAATCATTTACCTATGTCTTTTCCTTCGATTTAAAAATTGCATATCAAAAGTAAATACAGCTCAATCAGAAAAATTGTTTGCAGGTTAAAAACGAGGAAAAAGTTGGACTTTAACATCACTGCCTGTTGCATCGTCAGAGCATCATTTTTGTCAAATTTTGTTTGTTTGATTTAATTTTTTCTTGTGAATAATTCCTGTTTTCGGCCGATTTAACAGTTGACATAAATACTGTTTATTAAGGTGGTATTTTTACTGTTAATGAAAGAACATATGCAGTAAACGTCAATGAAACAGCATTCGAACGACAAAATATATTTAAGATATCTAGAGGTCAACAATAAGTTTTCAATTCTCTTGATGTACTTATTTTCATTTATTCAAACATTGCACATTTGCTTTCATTGAGATCAATTAGTTTTTGTGTGTTATCAGTTGATGATAAAAGGTATTATTATTTGAAATGTTATATCAAATGAATCAGCCAATTATATAAAGCTAGAATGTTATGCGTTCTCAATTTCTCTATCATAATTTTCTTTTAATGTGTGTCATAGATCATGACGACACTTGAGCTTCAATATCGTAACCACAATCTCGCCTTCTCCTCTTCGATTGTGAAATCTTTGAATGAGACTCGCGTTCGAGTCTACACTTAACATAAGAAATACGACGGATGTCACTTGTGGGATAATATCTGTTAACCTTTCCGGAACTCCTGATATGAACCCAAGGTTTTGATGTGACTTTTTTGTCCAGTCTTGACTTTTCCTTGTATTTGACCTCATTTATCTATAAAAGTAGCACATGTAGATACATTTTTATTACATATTGGAAATAATTATGTCAAATTAGCTTGTATGTAAGTTTTGTAAAAATAATACTGTAGGATTAAACCTTGAGAAAAAAGGCCTGTACTTAACAAAACAAAAAAGCAAAAGTTTTTGAGTAGTGTATAATTTGGATGTGATAAGACTATAACTAAATTTAAGCCCTATTTTGCACCATGTGAGTAAGACTTATAATAAATTAAAAAACATTAATTTTCTACAGTGATACGATATATTTGTTCTTTGTCTCCGTGGTCAATGGTGATTTTAGTATAGAAACTGCTTGAATAATATTTATGTGTAGCTTCCTGATAGACATTTTTCCGTGTAAGTCTTCTGCTTAATTAAAAATGCTGGCCAAAAATATTCTTGCTACGAAGTACACTGAATATGATATTCAATATATTTCTTGTTATCCTGCATTCAGTCACGTATTGTACAAAGAATAGGTACACATTAAAATATTTTTGTTCGTTATACTTACTTATACTTAACATTAAGTGTCCTGTTACTCAGCTTCCATATTGTGAAAACAGTAATGTGAATATTTTGTTTTGTGTGACAGTTCATTTTGTGTTTCGCTTCGCGATCAGCGTTTATACTATGTTGCATTCTTTAAAAATTAGAGACCATTTTTTGGATTCAAATAATTCATTAAAATACCATTTGTAAATAGCAGAAAAATATATGTAGGCTGCATTATTTCCATTGTTGTATTTATAAAATGCATCTTTTTGCGATAAGAAACATGTGAAATACTAGGCGATCCTTATTTTCCGACAAGAAATATAAGAAGATGTGATATAGGTCAAATATAAAAAAAAGAAGATGTGGTATGATTGTCAATGCGACAACTCTCCACAAGAGACCAATTGACACAAACATTAACAACTATAGGTAACCATACGGCTTTCAACAATGATCAACGCCCATATCGCAAAGTCAGCTATAAAAGACCCCGAAGTGACAATGTAAAACAATTCAAACGAGAAAACTATCGACCTAATTTATGTACAAAAATAAACGAAAAACCAAATATATAACACATAAACAAACGACAACCACTGAATAACAGGCTCCTCATTTTGGAAAGGAACATTCATACAGAATATGACTTGGTTAATTATGTAAGCGGGATCCGAACGCTTCCCTAACAACAGCGGTGTACAGTACAACATTAGAACGAACTATACAAATCAGTTGAAAAAGGCTTATCTCATCAGACGGATAAAATACAAATACTACACACAGTACATATGTTGTATATATACATGATATATTTGAATACACAATTTATTTTGATTGCTTCCCTTTACACGAACGTGTTGAAGACCGTATAACGTACCTTGACCTATAATGGTTTACCTTTATCAATTGTTACTTGGATGGAGATTGGTCTCATTGGCACTCATACCACATCTTCCTATATCTATCGTATATTTTTTTTGCACGATGATGAATTAATCCAAGAATAATTTTTTTTATTCTATGAGGTTAAAAGACAAAAAAATCATCATCCATGGGTGAACGGATAGTCCTAGTGGATCATTTGAATGGCAGGAAAATGTCAATGTCAATAAGTGCTTATCTGCGAAGGCTACATTGTAAGGGTTACGATTAACTCACCTCCAAAGTTTCATTCACGTTGTTTTGGGGTATTTTTCCAATAGTTACGTCTTGAATTGTGTTTTTTTTTTCATTTTCTAGTTTTTTGTTTATTTGTTTTGATGTACTATATGAGTTTTCTCTACGTCTTTATCTTTTTAGTTTTCTCTGCGTCTTTATCTTTTTAGTTTTCTCTGCGTCTTTATCTTTTTAGTTTTCTCTGCGTATTTATCTTTTGACAATATTGTTTTCTATCCAGTTTCAACTGAAGACTTGTTATCTTCAATTTTTGTCTTGTACTGATTATATTATTCATTCTTATCTTGATTGAAATATTCACAGTAATTTATGCAGTTGCTTCATTTATACAAAGTAAACCATATCAAATGGAGTGATTCTTAGTAGTATATGTCGTACTAACAAAGAAAGTTCTCTTGTGAAATTTTGGTGTCATAGTAATTAAGAAACCAGTTAAGTTCAAAATGAATTTAGAGCAATTTGATACCGAGAATAGCAGATCGTCCCTTCGTATGATATTTATTGGTGTAGCCATTTTTACAGAATAAAATGGAACACTTTTTTCTATATTTGTTGGCTATATCAGAATTCACTTCAATTCAATTATTCTTTCCATATAACTTCATTAGCTCATAAAAGTTCATTTTCCAAAATTTTTGCAGATTCTAGATTTCAAATCTTCAATTTAACACCCAATTGATGCTAATGCAAATATAAGGTATAAATCTGAGTCAGCATTTTTTTTAAATCAATATCTCGAATAGAATCTGTGAAATCTGTCAATATTTTTGGCTTATTTTGTTCCTTAATTGATGCCTTTCCGACTTATAGTAACAATTATAAATTCTTCGGGTTTTTTTTCTCATTTCGCCTAAGAACATTCTTGCATCATCTGCATAACATATTATAAAGACCATTCAAGTGACGGTGAGTATACTGCAAGGTCGGGGATACAAATGATGACAAACAGACACCTGAATAAACGGTGCATACATATCATTCAGGTGACGATGAGTATACTGCAAAGTCGAGGATATAAATGAGGACAAACAGACACCTGAATAAACGTTGCATGAATTTCATTCAAGTGACGGTGATTATACTGCAAGGTCGGGGATACAAATGAGGACAAACAGATACCTGAATAAACGGTGCATAAATATCATTCAAGTGACGATGATAATTTATGTCTGCAAGGTCGGGGATACAATTGAGGATAAACAAACAACTGAATAAACGGTGCATACATATCATTCAAGTAAAGATTATTCTACTGCAAGGTCGGGGATACAAATGAGAAAAAACAAACACCTGGATAACAGGTACATAAAGACCATTCAAGTGACGATGATTCTACTGCAAGGTCGGGGATACAAATGAGAAAAAAACAAACACCTAGATAAATGGTGCATAAATATCATTCAAATGACGATGATTATACTGCAAGGTCGGGGATGGGATCTAACAGACACCTGGATAAAAGGTGCACTAAACTTGTATTTCAAACTTGATTGTTACATGGAATGCAATAACTGTCACATGATTTCATGATTCAATCATTTCCCCTGATATACGAGAAATAACATGTCATAATATCCATTGTCATTATTTATATATAAATATAATTTGTCTATGCGTTCTTATCAGGAGATATCATAAATGAGTTATAATGAATTTGTTAATCTACCAGATATTTAAGTAATTTTCATGACAGTAAATTAATTAGAATACATTGAAAAAATACGTCATACTAAATGAAACCTCGTTTACATACGATGAGCGTATTTACAACGAATGGGTTGATGTCACTGCTGATGGATGTTTCCTCCCCGAGGGTTTAACCAGCTCTGTTGTGTTGACATGAGTTATCGTAATGTTTGAAATGGTCATAATTAAATTCACTAACTACGTACATGGCCCCCTTTACAAAACATATATTTTCGAAATATTAAGGAGTTTCTACCCCAGGAATGAATTTGTATATATGGCAAAAGTATTCGAAATTTTGGCCCTCAATGCTCTTCCTACTTTATTTGGTGTTTTTATTCGAGCGTCAGGGATAAGTCTTTTTCAGAAGAAGCAAGCGTATACTGAAGATGTATTTTACAAAATCTTTCGGAATTTGTTATCAATATTGACTATTTTAAAGATTATTTGTAAAAACTAAAAATAAACATGTTCTTAGGAATTTCATGTCTTTTTGTCATTATTTCGCATAAATTCCTCACCCGCTTCTTATTGGATCTCGTCGTATAAGACTCATGTCATTAGTTGTGTACTTACACATGCAACACGACGAGAAAGAAAAAAAAACAGTGGTCACGGGTTTGATAGGAAGGTTTTATATATGAAAGAGAGTCTATGCCTTCGGTTGCCAAAGAGGCTAATCGTAACATAACGACAACCATTAACTTTACATAGACATGACTGCATCAAATGCCTGTACCAAGTCAGGAATGTGACAGTTTTTGTCCATTCGTTTGATGTGTTTTATCTTTTGATTTTCCAATTTGATTAGGGACTTTCCGTTTTGAACTTTCCTCGGAGTTAAGTATTTTTGTGATATTAGTTTTTGCTTTTAAGGTGGATTGGTACTATTCGACTGCGCATTATTTCACGCATGAATTACAATGCACACGAAACGTATGTGTCGTAAATTCAATATATTTTTTTTTAAATATTTTGATTGACTAAAAACGTTATATCATTGTAGTTATGTAACTAAAAAATATTATTGTTATTATGCGTATCTGTGAAAGACTCAAAATGACATTTCATCGATTATTTCACCATTTTCCCGCCAAAATGTGGGTTTTAAGGCAAAACATTTTTTTTTTCCCGTATCGGTGACCTATGTTTTTATTTGCTCATTCTTTGGACCTATATTTCAGCTTTTTATATTACAGTTTTGGATCAAGTGTCATAGAACGTTTTTCTGATATTCCGATAAAATATGTCAACACCTCTATTTTCCCTATCATTTCATAGTAAAATGGTCGCATTACATACCTGTTTAAAAGTAAAATTTTGAGCTTAAATGGTCCGTGACCCCCAATGTTTTTTCTACCAATTTGATTCACGTTCTGTAAAGAATAAAATAACAAACAATACGGCACTTCTGATAGAAACTTCGAAAAGGCCCGAGACACCTTAAGATACATTGGTATTAAAGCTTTCTTTTTAGCAGAATTACTTTATCAGGCTTATTGATTCGACTGTTTGAATAGTAATAGCTAGTTTGCAACCGCTGCTTGATGGTGCCACATATAATTGTAAAGTTCACTACAGGAACCCTAAAAATAAATTTTTGTCGTCAATTTTAGTTTCAAGCAAGTCGTCAATTGTCAATTTCCAAATGTGATAGTATGTTCAGATATGTGACATAATAAAATGTTTATGTGCTTGTTTTCAGTTAAATGTGATATACGCGTTCAACAGGGTCAGCAACCTTGCAATTAGAGACTATTATATATAAATAAAGCTTAGCGTAAGGTTAACGAATATGCTATCTTCTTCAAGTTCACTTTATTACTCCTATACCAATTCTGCCTCATTTGAATAAAGGACAAGACGCCAAAAGTATGAGTAGCACATTTGTATTTTCAGATTGCAGATTTTTTTTTATTGAAAAACGTGTTGCAAATAACAAATAAGCCAGCAATTTGATAGTTCCAAAAAGTGTTTACTTGAATTAAAGTATGTTTGCAGATACAGAATGTTAAAAGCTAATTTAAGTAAAAGTTAAAAAGGGGTTCTCTATCTTGTTATTATACCCCACCTATAACTACGATAGTAGAGAGTCATTATGTTTTTTGGTCTGTGGGTCCGTTCGTCGTACCGTTCGTTTGTCCAATTTCAGGTTAAAGTTTTTGGTCACGGTAGTTTATGATGAAGTTGACGTCCAATCAACTTCAAACTAAGTACACATGTTCCCTATGATATGACCTCTCTAATTCTAATGTCAAATTAGAGTTTTCATCCCAATTTACCGGTCCACTGAACACAGAAAATGATAGTGCGAGTGGGGCATCCGTATACTTAGGACACATTCTTATTATTTTGAATAAATTCTTATCAAACAAAAAGAAACCTACATGTTTGAATGTTTTAAATGCTTGTCATACAAGTTAGAGGTTTCGCTAGCTATAACACCAGGTTCAATCCGCCATTTTCTACATGATAAAATTCCTGTACCAGGTCAGAAATATGACAGTTGCTATCCATTCGTTTGATGCGTTTGAGCTTTTGAATCTGCCATTAGATTAGAGAATAGCCGTTTTGAATTTTCCTCGGAGTTCAGTATTTTTGTGATTTTACTTTTCAATATCACAACTCCCCTTCAGTATGCAATTCAATAGTAACGCACGAATTTGATTGCCTAACGAAGGTTGATAATTTAGATTTCTGTTACATGTAATTGTGTCTGAGTTTAATGTTTAATTTAATTTATTCTGTGTATCTATGCATACCTTTCACGTTTTGTTCATGGTGTTGTCGTCTGTTGTTGATATTACGAAGCGAAAACCCAATCGAAATTAATCATCTTAGTTTCTTCGTTTACATTTTTGTGTTTCTTGTGTTTATATTGCACGAAGAAGAAATAAACCCATAGACCGTATCGTAGATTTATTTCTGGACTAAATAGCGACCCTCTATTTTCGACCAAATTGGGATCAATGCATCTATTTTTCAAATAGATTATTTATATCCAATAGTTTTTATAATTACATTTTATTGTGACTTAATTAATAGTGTAGGACAAACAGTTGTCTTTTGATTTAATAATAGTTCCGTTTTTTAATTGTTTTATGTTTTTACTTTTGAAAGTTTACGCGTTTGTTGATAATTGTGAGGTATATTAAGTTGACGAAACATAAAATTGAAGTCCAGAAACTTATAATTGTGAGGTTAATCAACGATTAAACTCATTGAGTGTATCTATGAATCTGTTTCACGTATTGTTTATGGTGTTGTTCATGGTGTTGTTGTCTATCTTTTTTAACTTATGAATCTAAGATTGCTCTCTTAGTATTTTCGTATCTACCCGATGACCAAATGACGTTAATGTTAAGATACCTTTCGGTCTTCAATGATTTTTAAAACCCCCGTATCTTTTAGCGAGAAATTAAAGGCTCCGACCACATAAAAGTTAAGCAATTTAAGTAAGAAACTCAACGACCTAAGTTATAATCAAAACATTCAGCGAAAAACAAATATGATATACAATATCAAACGGCAGCCACTGCTTTGAGACTTTGACTTTTAAAATACGCACATTTAGAATATGCTGTGTTTTAAATGTGTTAGGGCTCCCTTGCCCCTTCTCTTAACCCTGACAGTAGTTAATAACCTACCATACTATAATTATCAACCGTACAATAAGGATTCAAACATGCTATTTGCTTTTTATTTGTTCATTTGAAAAGAACCGAGGATGTTGTTCTGTGAAGTGACCTTACCAATCCATGACCAATTTAACCAAACTATGACAAAATCAAAGTAGTATACCCTTGTCAAACTTCGGGAAGTATTCATACAAAAACAAATTATATCTTTATGAAAATAAAAAGATATGATATTATATACATTGAGAAAACTATTTATTGGAGACAAAAGTACAAAAAATATTTGGTAAATCCTTTAGTTATGGTTTTGGGTTATGATGTTAGAAAAAATCATCAATTATAGCAAAAGGAGAAACTTTGACTTAATTTTAGTTTATGTATACACAATGTATTTCGGAGTTTAATCTGGCGTTCATTCTTAGTGAACGAGTACAAATTTTTGTTAAGAGGCCAGTTGAAGGACGCTTTCGTGTGCGGTATTTTCTTGCTGTGTTGTCAGAAACCCCATTGCTTGCCTTCGACTGTTTTCTGCTCTTTGGTATGGATTGTTGGCTCGTTGACTTTCTGATTCATTTTCATTGTTTATAGTGAAACGAGAACAAAGTAAATGATACTACAGGTTCTCTGAGCAAACGATAGACTGAAACTAAACATTGTGTGACTTGAATTTCACATGTAAATCTATAAAGTAGTGGTCTGAATCATTCAGTTCTCATTTTATAACCTCATAAGAAGTCAAATGATATAAATAATGCTTGTTTTACTTATTATTGACAGCCCGAGAATAAAGTTAGCCTCATTAAAACAAGAACGAGTTATGCAGACACGTGTTTTCTATGGGTATGTCATCTTGTTTTCAAATATAAAGTTCACTAAACATACACAAGAAAATAATCCTTTACAGACCAAAAGTCAAACAACTGTGCTAACACAATATAGAAAACTAAAGACTTATCAACACGAACCCGACCAATTACTGAGGTTGATCTCTTGTGATCCAGAGGAGTAACAAAATCCTGCTCCACCTGTAGCAGTCGTATTGTAATTTATAATCTAGAACTTTGTAATGTATGACCACAAATGTTCAAATCATTAGCTTATTTTTAGTTTCTGGTCGAGAGAACTCCACATGGTCGAACCAATAACGTAAACATAATGCAGATGGTAAATATTATATTGTGTGTAAGCATTCTTGAAACAAAAACAAGTAATGTGCTCGAAATAACTTAATCAAATGCATAATGCAAATTCGTTAAACAAAAATATGTTTTAATAAAATGAGTGACAGATAATGTTTTTATTACAAATTCCTAATTACATAAGAAAAACATCAAACAGACATTTGTTTTTATGTTGGGCTTTCCGTTATCATACAAATATGATAATATATATGAAACAACTTCCTAAACCTTTGTTATTGCCAATTACACAATTACAGACAAATACAAATGACACCTGTTTACTTTTTATTGACAACCCATAATTGTCTTGTTTTCTATTATTGATATGATTGGCCAATGTATTCTAGTCAATTGAGCACTGTCTTGTTTATTGCAATTGATAATGACAGACTGGTATCAATCAGTAACGTCAATCTATGTTTGATATAAAGCAGTTTTTAAGACATCAAATCCAGATGTATTACCAAGGCTTTTAGATAAATTAATGAAGTTCTCATTGATTGTAATAAATTAAAGTGCTGAATGTCAGTCAGAATGTTTTAGAAATTTGCATGTTTTAAATATTTGCACATTATTCTGAAACGATGTAGTACATTTCAATACTTCTGTTTTATTTGGCTTAATTTTAAGTCGGCGCGTAACAATTAAAGGACACTTCGTGTGACTATTACAGAGAGATAAGGGCAAATATGTAGTTATTTTCCACGGGAAAATGCACTTACTTTTTTCATATCTTAATCAATTAACACTCATACCTGTATAAATGAAGACACATTTCCTTTTACACCTGACTATGCCTATGCATGAATTTCATTTAACCAAATACTAGTAGTCAATAGCTTGTTCATTTTAAGATCATATAAAACTAAGAAATAATTAGGAGATACATAGGTGAATAGCTAGAACTGTGGGTATCTCCCTTAAAAGATTCTTCCACCTTGACAATATAATCAATATTTGTCAATGCCGTGAGAAGTAGTTGGGTCTACAAAGCAAATTGTCAGACAGACAGAGAAACAGTCAAACAGATCGGTTTTTCTTTATATTCTATCCCGAACCTCCTTATTGATTTGGCTATACAACGAACTAAAAAAAAGACACTACGCTTTTGAACAACAAAAACCAGTGGTCACTGGTTCTATGAGAATGTTTTAAAGTATGATATAGTGTGCATGCTTTCGGTTAACATGTTTGTCGTGTGCAAAAGAGGCAGAATTACCGTAAGGAACAATTTTAAAAATCAAACGTTGGAGAATAAACAAGCAATAACATAAAGAAAACGAAGAAAATAAAACAATAGTTAATCAAACCCTACATAAGAAACGAGTATAACAAACACAAAAAACTGGTAGAGACCTTGAGGATTTGGAAGTGATGATTTAAAAAAAAATCAGTGATTAGTCTCGATCTCTGATGTCACAATCGGAGAAAAGAGGACGACACTTTGGCAAAGCTAATTGGAACATATGTATGGTCACATTTTGCACATATGTTTCATATCAGCTAATCCCATCATGATGTCAACCGTTCAGCTTACAAACATGACTTAAACTTATATGAAACCTTTGTATAAACGCTTCCACGTCAGCATTACTTCTCTATCAAACTCTGTCATATCGTACCGACTGTGCGATATACTAGTATATCATAAATACTATACAATCGCTGGTGACACATAGAAATGTTAAGTTCACAACAGGAAACCTGTATAAAGGAACTAATATGTTCAGATAAGAAACATATTTAACTGTATATGTGGTATCCGGCTTGATTGGATAGATGCGTTCAACATGGACGGCAAACTATAAAAGAGCAGACATTATCGATATAAAGCATCGTAAGGTTAAAAGAAATGCTACCTTCTTTTTGTACTTTAAAGTTCTTGTTTTAATTCTGCCTCATTTAAATATAGGACAAACCTCCACGAAATACATTTTTGGAATGCTGATTTTTGGTTGAAAATCAGTAATCCAAAAGTGTTGCCAATAACAACAAGTCTTGATAGGTCCACAGAAATTATTAATCAAAGTACTGAAGTACTGAACATCAGAGGACCTCATGTTGTGTTGAATTATTGATAAATGACAGGTGTTTATATTATACCTACCAGACAGATATGTTCACCATACAATATAGTACAAATATTAAATATAATATGCTATCATATCTGAGATACTGACTTGAACTAGGAAACTTAACTTTGTGAATTATCAATGATTACTTGGTCAAATGAGAACTGTTAGATTGGCATTATGACCATATAGTTGCACACATACAAAAATCGTTAGCGTATAACTTATAATAGAGAATCAACATAGCAAACAATTCTTCAAGTAGCTATATAGTCACTCACTGAACTATGAAAAAGAGGTTTAAGACAATCATATCAAAACAGATAAATTGTAATATTGTGGCTAATTAAAAAATAAAGTGGGGAAAAATATATTGTTTTGGCGAAAGAGGTGGCGAAAAAAATAATTGACCCAGGGGAAACTTTGGGGCTAAAGATACCAGATGAACAGCAAACTCATAAATGGAAAATAAACTTACAATTCCATGACTAAAACTGAAAAAGACATGCATACAAATAAAAGTACACTAGAAACAACATAGAAAACTAAAGACTGAGCAACACGAACCCCACCAAAACAGGTGATCTCAGTGCTCCGGGTGGGTAAGCAGATCCTGCTCTACAAATGGCATTAATTAACAATGTTTGTACATGTAGTATCCAGGTCTTTTTTCTGAAACATTTAGCTTTTGGATCAATTGCTAATTAAATGGATGTTAACACAGCAAGATTACTATCCCTTATTCTAGATTTTTGTTGCAGTCAACACAAACTCTTTAAATGTTCATAAATAGCTTCACTGAGTTACATTTGTATCTTGGTTTTATTGTAACACAGTCAATCATTTATCCATTATATTTTTTTTTTTAAATTAGCAGCTATACATGTACATTGTAGGTTCTGTTTTCTAATTAGGTCTTTCCACCTTTCCGTGGAAAGACCTATTGATTTTGTTCTGATTATTATTTTTTTTTTCTTCCGCCTAATTTTTTTTCTTGCGTAATTTTGTTGTTTCAAAAGATGTTGCTTAGATATTTGGAATATGATATCGTATAGTTTATACGCTTTAAAACTGACAACCGCGCAGTAAGAGTTATCTCCCCAAACACTGTTTTTCTTGTGGCCACTACTCCTTCGCAACCGTAAAAGATTACGACAAATTTATTTTACCAAAATGCTCGTTACATCTTCAGGATTCGGAGTTTAGTTTTAACCGAAGCTATCCTGATACTCCATATGAGAGTTATTCCCCCTTATGTATTTGATATAAGTGATTTGCATTTCTAACTGGTAAACCATAAGTGATAGAGACCTAGGGTCTTTTAATTTGAAATCCTTGGTCCAAAAAAAATGAAGATTAGGTCAAGGTCAAGGGTCAAGGTCATATTCTATATTTTTTATTTTGGCTTATTTTTACTTATTTTCAAAACCTTATAACATATCTACATCTTATTTTCACTAAATTGTTAGTTGCAACATGCCGTTACTTATAAATTTTTGTTGAAAGGGTGCGTAAACAATAAATAGGAGTTTTTGCCCATCTTATATTTAGAATTATGCGTAAAGTCATATAACTCATTAACCATACATAATAAAGACCTAGGGTCTTTTGATTTGAGATCCTTGGTTTATGACCTTGAAATTGAGGTCAAGGTCATAGGTAATTTGCACGTTCTAGATTTTGACCTTTGCTTTAAATTCATATTTATATATTATAAAGCCATAGGAACTGACATTTTAGATTGATTTTTAATATTTTGATAATAAAATAGATCTTCACTTGTGGAAAGACCTTCAATTGTTCTTTGAACAATTGGTTTTTAATTATTAAATGGTTCATTGTAAATATTACAATGTATTATAATTATATAGATAGCCATTTGCTAATGATGGTATTTTTGTTAATTGAATATCACAACATTTGGATAGTTTTTCAACTGTTAGGTTTTTTTTACTTTGTTCTGGATTTAATACTTTGGATACCACTGGTTTAGCAATGAGAACATTTTGCACTATACATATAGAACACAACTACCATATGAATGTGTCGGTCCTTTGTAAGAAACCTGTAAAACAGGCCTTGTAATTTTTTGGTGTATATCTTGATTTCCCGATTGTACATTGATGTGGCCATTAGTTTTCTTGTATATATTGTTTAACATTTGACATTTCATGGCTATTTCTAACTGATTTATGTATAGTTTTTTTCTGATTGTAAAAATGTTGTATGGTTATAAGCTTTATTTCTTTTTCATCATTTTGTCTAGAGCTGGTGTCTGATTTATACCAATCATACCTCCCTTTTCTTTTTTTATGAATAATGACAACAATTTGGTTTTAATTTTCATTTATGTATGTACATGTAACAATATAAAACAGTATATATACATGTATAATCTCATTCCATCATTAATATTGGTCATTGTCGGTATATATTTATCTTTAAGTTTAACAATGTACTGTGAAAGAGCTATCTTTTAACAGATACTTAGTATATAATGGTTATTGTGAAACCACTGATTCAAAGGACAAGTTTCACTTATTGCCCAAAATAGCCTAAACTATATAAAACTCCAAAATGTTCTCAATTTGGTTCGTAATTTGGGTCTATTTCAAAAGTCTTAACACTCAATAAATCAGTTCTTTTCATAAAAGTACATTTTATGTTCCAAATTTGTCAAAATGTGATGATTTTGGGCAATTTTCAGACCTGAAAGCTTTAAGCCTTTAGGAATAAAGATTTGGCCGCTACCTACATGTACCATCCAAAATGTTTTGTAACCAAAAGAATCCAAATCTGATATATATAATTCATCAATATAAAAACGTTTTAGATCTTGGATGGCAGCCAAGTTTAATTATGCAAAAAACAATTAAAGTTTTACCATAGTTATCTGTGGTATAATTTTCACAATTATTCAATGGTTTTGTTGTGTCTGATTTTCGAATAGAAAAATAAAGATGGCAAGACCTGAACGATGCCGCCTAATTTTATTAAGTAACATATGAACAACAGAGTCAGTGTGGGGCCACTAAGCTAAACTGCCCGCTTTGCACCAGCCAATATAAATGAATGCCTAGGGTGGGAATTGAACCCACATACACCAACTCTGTTGTCCCTATATTTTTTTTTAAAATAAACAAAAAATTGTCAAGAACAAATTTAAAAATATAGCGCTCATAGGTTTGTCTCAATAAAGATTTGCTTAGTTTGCTCATGCAGTATCCCAATATTGCTCTCAATAGTATAAATAGGCTCATGTGTGCTCAAATAACCATTTAGATTAGTCTCAATATTGATATATATCTAACTCAATTGAGTAGATCTAGCTCAAATTTTACTCAACATATAACTGATCATATTTGCTCAATTTAAGATCTCATGGGTGCTCATAGATAAAGTTAACTGATTGTATTTCTCATAGATATAACTAATCATATTTGCTCAATTCAAGTTTTCATATGCACATATGCATGTATGTGTGAACAAATGTCTAATATAAGTTACTAAAATTTGACATGGATATGGTTACACATTTAAATTAAATAATGCTGTAGAGAATGATAAGCACAAGTATGTCATCAAATTATCATATAATTTTGGCGATACATGTCATATATGGTCAAAATAATACAATACTACAAGCTAAGGAAGACTTAAAAAACAGGACAGTTAATCTATATTTATATCTCCAAAACTAAGGTTTCTCCCAATATATCTATAGTAATTCAGTAAATGTGATTAACCCAAATTGTGACATTTCAGTGTAAAGTAAGACTCTTGATTTTACGAGCAAGAGTCTTTATACACTTAAAAAGAGTATAACTCTATAGGAAGAAGAAAAAGTCTTCTCTGAATAATAATTATATATTAGAATTACTTACATAGACATAGTCAGAGTCATTACAAATTCCGCGTATTTTCCAGTCAAGGGGACATATTGAATGCAACAAACTAAGTCGGGGAGCGAAAATCCGAAACAGTATCTTAAAAAACAGAAAATAGTTCCGTGTGTGTGTCCAAGTGATCAATCTACCTACTTGTTATTTACGAAGAAAAGAAATTTAACTAAAAAAAAAAATACACAAATAGTAACCTTATCTTTAAAGGCCTTGAAGGTTCTTGTTGCTCCTACCCAATCTGCTGGTATTTTCAAAATGGCTGCGGGGGACGTGACCTGATAATTTATTTTAATATTTAATATGACAGATTAAATTTTCCTGGTTTTGCTACGTTAATATTATAGACAAATATATGCTACAAACGGTTTAAAAAGGTTACTCCAAATCAAATAATTGAAATATAATTACCTTTCTGTGTATAAATGTGTGAATTGATTTCCTCTCGATTTTCTACACACTCGCTCTTGTCCTCTTGCGCACTCGTGGTATTCATCCGCAACAACAATTTTTTGATATTGAAGATCGTTTGATTAAAATACAAATATTTCTAACGACAAAACATTTTCATATTATAAATTTTGCAAAAATTTAAAAAACTGAGTATCCATTGAAAACATGAATTTAAAAGAAGTGATACGGAATTTTATTCTGCACTATATAGGTCCGCGGGTCTATAATGTCGGTTATTATTCCAAAACTAATTATATATGCATCTCTTTGATCTTTGCGCGAATTGAAAAGTAGGCGATGGCAATACACCCGAGGCCCCTCAGGGGCCTCTGATGTAAAAAGGAATACGTATGTAAGGAATTAAGAAATCAGATGGAATTTGATTCGACCATCATACAAGTGAGAGATTTAGCTAGCTGTAAACCAGGTTTAATTAACCATTTTCTACATAGGACAATGCCTGTACCAAGTCAGGAATATGACAGTTAGTCCGGCCGATCGGTGAAAATATTGCTCAAATAATGAGGAAAGCGCCATGTTTTGCATGATGGTACATTTTTGTATACTGAGCAATATTAGCTATGGACCCACCCTCAAAATTCAATATGGCGGCTTATTTCAAGATGGCTGCCGTACGTTCAAAAATATTTTCCAGTATTGCACAAACCACAGTGGATTTGATGCTGAAAGAACACAAATTAACATATTTGAATGACTTGGTGTACTTAGCAAGATTCTGTGTTGATCTATCTTTGAAATACAAAATGGCGGATATTTTCAAAATGGCCGCCTTGAAAAATAAGCAGATATTCATTATTCAGAGAATTGACCTGAATATAAGCATTTTATTAATGTATAGTGTCATTTAGTATCTGTCCCAGTTCTGTCCTTTTTGATTTTGCCTTGCTTGTAATTTCATACACAAAGTAGTAGCTTTCATAACAAGCTGCAATAGTAGCTTTCATTAAAAGCTGCACTATTTGTTGTCTTGGGTCACACATAAAAGCTGTGATTTGGGATTTATCTGCCTTATAAATCTGCGGGTCGCAATATTTTGCAATTTGAGATATTAAACTGTGAATTGAGAATCATTTAAACACATATCAGTGAAATGGCAGGAATTGAGGACAACAAGGACTAGAACATTGAAATGGCAGACACTGTATCACTTGGGGATATGGAGAAACCCACAACTGAAGACGCTTTAACAGAGAACAGCTCAAAAATGACTATTTAAAAATTGTACCAAGAATTTTTAGCAGATAGAAAATCTAATGCTCAAAGTACAGCTGAGATATACCGCAATATAAAACAGAGCGAAGCGCAAATTGATCAAATATGTGTTGGTCTCATTACGTTTCAAGCTGAACAGAAAGAGGCAATGAATATTAATAACGAACAGATGAGAGCAATATCTCTGAAGACAGGATAGTAATAATTGCTTGGCGGAATTGATGATCAGACCAATAAGATATCTAATGTTGTGGTCAGACGAATGGACAAGCTGACAACAACTGAGGAAGGAGACACAGTTCAATTTAAAAGTGCATTTGAACAGCAGGGTACCTTCCAACAAATGACAATCGAAATAAAGCAGTTAAAATTCCTGCAACGGACACATCTTCTAAGCCAAAATTTGACCTTAGCCAGTACAACGCAAGTTTACCAAAAGTACACAACTAAATCCATGCCTTGGGTCTTTCCCCAATTGTAGTTCGCATGAACCATCAACCGCGCCAACTCTGTTGATGGTGTCTTCACCTTAAGTCAAAAGTCCTATGTCAGGGCCATTGGCCCTGCATGAGACAGTACAAATTATTCAACAATAATCTCCATTTAAGAACATATACTATAAACCTCTAGTACTAATCAATGATACCAGCTAAAGGCTTATGTATCTTCTTACGCACACTTACTATGAGTCAATAATATTTGGTTCAGAGCAGCACACCATTACATAAACAATTGGCTGCTAGTGGGTTCTATCAAGTTTCTCAAATGCTGAATGCAGTGCCTACTTACGGTATCATCCCCGTCGAGCCAATGGCAAATATACATTTATCACTCCAATTATGACAATCTCGTCAGCTCCTGGAGCTCTAACAGGCTTCCCATAACAGCTGCTGAGTCCACTGACCGATCCAGGAAAGGGCAGAGGAAACCAAAAAGAGTGTGGGAACACCTCTTATTCAGACTACTCATTGGAGAGAGAATATACCCGATGGCAAGAAAATCTTGGTGCAAGGAGCCGGAGCCGAAGCCCACAGCTCCCAAAAAATGAAAAAAAACTCAATTGAAGAGGATCCATGACTTGGGAGGCTTTCATTTACAAATTTGAACGAACTGCCGGTAGATGACAATGGGAAAACAGGGGAAATGTGTGTAGGCCCCAGATTGCCAGGCCGATGTTGGCTGTGAGTACCTCGCAAGGTAAACACAGATGATGATTCAATGGCCTTAAAAAAAACTTACATTTGGAGCAGCGCTTCAGCAAGAAAGACGATCAAACCAGATTCAAACCGAAGCATTCCGTCGAGGATGTTAAGACAAAGATTCTTCAAGGCATGTAATAGAAAGGAACTCAGAAACATTCAACAAGCTGTTAAAACAATTGAGAACATCAATAGAAAACCAGATGGCGATATATGGATAAAAAAAGTGCCAACTATGACCATCGACATGTCTACTTTGCTGATGGTGCAGTATTACCGACCGATAAAGGAAATATGAGCAGTCCTTTGGATAATGAGGTGCATAACCTCACACAAATTGTTACAAAACTAGCTGATGTTATGCTTTCAACAAATCAACATAACCGTGGATTGGCCGACCAATATAACGTCGGTTCTTCTGATCAAATAATCATGGAAGATCACCTAATCAATATACACGTGTTAGATCTCCTGAGCAATACAATTGCGGTAGATCGCCAGATAGAAATACACCCAAGCTTATAATGCCTATCTATCAGCAACACCCCTACTAAGCTAGAGATCATATAGTCCCTAAAGACAACAGTTAGCATCTCTACGGACAAACTCCAGAAATCCCGGTTATTTCAGACAACGGTCACCTTAACCAGGATACGGAGCAAATCAAAGTGCAACCCCAACAATGGAGTCTTTGAACAGCAAAGAGTCGGGTCAGTAGGCCAACGTTTATTGGCCATGAAACCTAACCTCATCACAAAATTGAACAGAGGCCCACGGCCTCGTCCGATATTGTCACTAGACGAACCATTTGAAAGAGCTTAGAAGTACGAGGTACTATCAGTACGAGTTACTATACATGACCAGAATGTGAGCATGATTGTGGACACTGCTGCAATAATAACATTAGTAAATAAGAAATTAATAATTCCGGAAGAAAATGGAGATTTGGAGAACGTAAAGCTACGTAGTTTGGGTTAACAGCTTTTTATTGGGAAGATTATACAGAACGACTCTCGACATTAATAGAGTAAACATACAGTGGGATGTGTGCAAAGAGCCATTAACAGACCATGTTATACTTAGCCTAGATATTTTGGACACACTGAGCGAAGTGATAAACATAAATACTCCCACAATTACCATCAACAATAAAGTGATAAATTCGGCATTAATTTGTTAACAGTGGAAACGAGATTTCAACTCAGCAAGTTTGCATAAAACGAACCATCACAGATCCACCAAACTCAAAAATGACTGTTACCATTAAAAGTAATAAAAGTGCTGACCAGCAGTGCATTGTAGGACCATCCTCGCTGAATAGTTGCGAATTAGTTTCGGACGTAGTTGGAAATGGAAATAATTGCCCCTTAACCATTTTAAATGATGGAAATCGTCTAATCCGCCAGAAGAAAAGTACACTTATTGATTACATTGAATAATTTGACGATGTAGTGGGTACGACAGATGAAAACGCGATAAGTGACGTAAGACGTGGCATTGAAGAGACACGATATAAGGTGCCCTCGGCACTGCCTCAAAGTTCAGATGAGTTACCTACTATTCCACCACATTTAACCGACCTATAGTAACGTTCAATCGACTCGTTTCAACCTATTTCATTCCAAGCATTAAAACTGAAAGCGTTTAAAGAACAAATACAATAACATGTAACATATTGATTAAAATTTTGAAATTCACGATTTGTTTTTGTATATGCAGCCATATTTGCAAATGTATGTGTTATAGAAATAACCATTTTTTTTTTTATACTTTAAAATTAATGGATAACTAATTCAAGAACATGAAGTCCATTTTTAAAGGATCATTACTTTAATTTCCGAAATTATATAGAATACCTTTAGGACAGCCTTGATATTTATACCGTTTTACCGCCATCTTGAAAATGGCAGCCATATTGGATTTTTCAGAGTGGGTCCATAGCTGAAATCAAAGGGTATATAACCAAGAACTACTATGCAAAGTTTCATGCTTTCCTCATCAAGTGAGCAATTCTGCTCTATATCTGCACCAATCGGCCGGACTATAAGTGAATTAATCTGTCGATATATGTAACTTGGCATTGCACAAGGTCATGTTTTTCTCTGACTGTTTATGACGTCTTTACACTGATTTTTTTTATTAGTTGTTAGTGGCTTTGAACTAGCTGCCAGACAACTGCGAGTACTCTCAGATCTGTTCCTAGTGTTTGTTTGTTGTCCGGATGTACATGTACCCGGCCACGTTCAAGCGTATTTTTGTCCATCTGATGAGTTAAGCCTTTTTCACCTGATTTTTTATAGTTCGTTCTTACGTTGTACTGTTATACCACTGTCTTAGGTTAGGGAGAGGGTTGGGATCCCGCTAACATGTTTAACCCCGTCACATTATTAATGTGATGTGCCTGTCTCAAGTCAGGAGCCTGTATTTCAGTGGCTGTCGTTTGTTTATGTGTTACATATTTGTTTTTCGTTCATTTTTGTATATAAATAAGGCCGTTAGTTTTCTCGTTTGAATTGTTTTACATTGTCATATCGGGGCCTTTTATAGCTGACTATGCGGTATGTGCTTTGATCGTTGTTGAAGGCCGTACGGTGGCCTATAGTTGTTAATTTCTGTGTCATTTTTGTCTCTTGTGGACAGTTGTCCCATTGGAAATCATACCACATCTTCTTTTTTATATAGTCAATACCAAGAGAACAGTTTCTTTTGACTGCCAATGGAAAATAAGATTGCATCTTAAATTGTCTAGCATTTACAGATTGCGGCATGGTGTCTTTCATCGAACGAAGTGTCGATTTGTGACAAATAACGCCACCGTATGTTCGCTGAAATATATTCTATTCTGACACCATAATTTCTAGTTGTTTTATCAAATAACATCTAGCAACTTGTAAGAAGTATCTCTCATATATGATTTATTGTATATTATTTGATAATGCTGTTAATATCGTAAATTCAGTCACTGAAATTAACACAAAAGAGAGTTTATAACATGTTTTTCCTCATAAATCGGAAATGGTGAATGTAACGATTGAAGATCTTATGTATCGTAATAACATATGTATGTCAAGGTTTTCTTGACCTCATTTGTTATTTTAATATATTTGAGTACAGAATCACCAGTGAGCTTTATGAGTTTTAAATACAAAAACATATAAAAGAGGGACGAAAGATACTAGAGGGACAGTCAAACTCATAGATCAAAAATAATCTGACAACGCCATGGTTAAAAATAAAAAGACAAACATACAAATAATAGTACAGAAGACACTACATAGAAAACTCAAGACTTAGCAACACGAACCCAAACAAAAACTAGTGGTGATCTCAGGTGCTCCGGAAGGGTAAGCAATTTCTGCTCCACATGTGGCACCCGTCGTGTTGCTTACTTGATAACAAATCCGGTAAATAGTCTAATTCGGTAGGTCACACTCATGAAAAAGAAGGGTATTTTAGTTACGACATTAGGAACATATCCGATATCATATGTGAAACGGTTATTCCGTAACGGTCAACCAACTCGTGATGGCTTCTGTAAAATTTACTAAGGTATGATTTCAACTTCACCAGTTGGAACTCTTGTTTTAATAGCTTCCTTGTGAGCAGCAATCCCCTATCAAAGAAATCATTATAGGGAATACACGCTTAGGAATATCGTATCAATTTGGAGATATAATTATACTCCGTATGCATGCGCTGCTGGAATGTTGCTACTTAGAAATGGAAAGTTGAATTCATCTCTTGTGTCGTAAAGTTTTGTTTTCATGTGACCGTGACGTCATTAACGTATTTTCATGGTTTTCTACGGTTTAAAATGGAATTTAGAATTAAATTATAAGAAATGACTGTAATATTTTTTCTGTCTATTCGAAATAACATAAAAAATGTGGTGCACACTGTTAGATAACCCGTTTCGGTACTGGTTTATAATAAACCTATCGTCAATAATTATTGAGAAATTATAAATTAACTCTTCCATGTATTATAGTTTACCATTGATGGACCTAACAATTGTTTGTTTTCCCATTTGGTCCAATAGCTATGATTTATTCTGATACTTATGCATTCTTTCATTTTGGAGATGAGGGAAGGGGGTATAGAGTGTTTGTTTTCAGGTAAATTTTCATGTGGTGAGGTGTGAGAGTATGCTTGGTTTGAGAAAAACGATACGGACAAAACAAATTTGTAAAGTGTTATATCTGTTGACCTTTGTTGACTTCTAGATGTCATTTGAATTTATATATCGTTTGTCTTTTTTTACGTACACCCATGTCTCCTTTTATTCACGTTATCACCTTATCGTGAGATAGAAGACGGTCCTATTTAACATATTAATGGTCGAGAAATAACTTATATGAACTTGTATATGGATTAAACTGATGTACTGGGTTTGTCTGATTGGCTTCTATGTGAATTTTATAGATTGTAATAATATGGATACTCAAAACTGACACCTGCCATGTAGTTGTGCTGTGCTGGACATTCTCGAATGATTGTCTCGTATATTTTTCTTTCAATTGATCTATTGCATGATTGTTGACCAGTTTATCTCTGTGGTACAAGTTTGAAAATTATATTAAACAAATATTCAAACAAGTTTTTGTTCGTTTGTTGTTGTTGTGGGTGACTTATTAGGGTTTCACCCATAATTGCTCCTTGGCTAGTAACAAAACCTCTTTATGGCATTTTCCCCCTTCTAATCAATTCAAATTCACTCCAAAGCAGAGTTATTTCAATTCATCGTCAATGATATTGTTAGCTGACCTTGCTGTAAAGATCAAGTAATCTTCTACTACTATCCATTGTTCGACTGTAAAGAAATGGTCGCGGAAACTACTGGAAAAGTTTGAGCGGAACTTTGCTATTTTAGAAATAGAACACATAAGTGATATCAATAATAAACTGTAAACATAATAAATTAGTATATATGACTCGTTTTTTATGTAATTTTGATATTATAATGCAAATATTGAATCAAAAGGGCAGTAGTATTCAATCATGAAAGATTTACAAAACATGCAAGATCAACAAAACCATGGTTAGTGGATTAGGGTCAAATAACCCAATTGAAATGAGAAATGCTAAACTGAATACTCATGAAAATGAAATAGCAAGAAATATAGCAAAGACAACAGAATATCTTTAAAACTGTAAATAGTGAAACATTCATCATCCACTAGCAGAATATCACTATCATGAGTCAGACTGCCATTAAAGATAACCGCCACTGTTACTAAAAAGTGCAGACTTTTATCTTGCAAGAAACATATAAAAACAGTACATACAAAATTTTGGTTTATGATACATTATAAACCTTGTAAGACTTATGGTTTATTATTTAAACAGCTATTAACATCATGTCGCTGTCACGTGCCATGTAGAACCTGACAACGAAAATTAAATTAAAATGTTTTTAAAAAAATAAGTCCTTAAATTACATAGAAAATGAACATCTGGGTAAAATTGTACATGTTGCTTGCAAAAATAGTTCTAGTTACAAAGGACTAGTATGCAGATATCATACGTAACCAGTTCAGACCGATTTGAACCAGAGTAAACAATAAAAACGACAATAGTCTATCATATGTACATTAATTATGGTAATCATATAATTTGTAATTATGTATGATTGATTGATGGTTTTTATGATCCATCCTGATTTGCACAATAAATACAACGCTTTATTAACCATAAATTCACACTTCACTTAAGTATGGAAATGTTTTGTTTGGCTGATAAAATACCAAAATTAGCCTAATAAAGTAAGAATGTCAAAATGATACGTTATTGATTCGAAAATCTGTTGTTGTGCGTTTGTTCTTGCTGAATTTTATATTATTTTTTCATGGAACAATTATATTTCTTCATGTCCGCCCTTGTCGTTAGGATTTTTGTATGCTTTTTTTCTATGTAGGTTTCCAGCTCGAACGTTTTTAAAAAATAAACAGAAAAAAAGTGTTGAGTTGCAAATGAACAGCAGCAAAAATGGAAATTATGTTCCATATAAGGGTAAGCTTATGGAGGAGACGGCTATACATAAAGAAATCACAGAACTAATTAAAACTAAAGATGACAGATTCTACCATGATTGTTTATTGTCGGACTTCATCTTAAATCCAACATGTAAATATAAAAAGAAGATGTGGTATGATTGCCAATGAGACAACTGTCCACAAGAGACTAAAATGACACAGAAATAACAACTATAATGACGTTCTAACGAAGCGATATAGGAATTGATTCAGATCACAGGAAAATGGAGTGAAATTATTGCACAAAAACCAAATTCACTGCATGCAAATAATTATTTATTTACCTGAGGTTGAGCAAGCGTACCCAAGTGCTGATATCTAAATTTAAAGTGTCCTGAGGTTGAACAAATGTACCCAAATGTTGCTATCAACAAAAAAAGCTCAATCACTAGTTTCAAAACTATAAAAGGTACCTTTTGAATTGTTATACAATTTGACATCCCTGTGCATTTGTATGGCTAACTATATGCTATGCGTTTTGCTGTTGGTGAAGGCCGTAAGATAACCAAATCTACTTGTTACTCGCACCTGTTAATATTTGGTCTTAAAGGATACTATTTATTATTAGATATATCAGTGGCTATCATAACTTATCGTCGTATTTCTATATTGATTTGCCGGCATCATCGAAATATATATATGGTGACCTCTGCATGTCTTGAGGCCGTGTCGTTTGAATAATATTTCGAACAATTTCAACTATAAAAACATATTTAATTGCCACAATTTTAAGTATAAAAAAATTGTTTTATTATATATAAGTACAGTGAATCTTATTGGCCACACAAACATGTAGTCACGACGTTTTAATATCACAGTTTTACCACAAGACATACATCACATGAAATACCAAATATATAATTAATTTACTTGAGACAGTTACTACTTGGTGTAGACAATGTTTACAATCTATTTATGTTCAAGTAAAGTAAAAATAGTTCATCAGTCGGATAGTGTATATATAGAGTATATAATCCAGAAATGCTGACGGACTTTTACTTTAAAAACTAGATGTGAGTGTGTAAAATATGTTCGGCCATTTATATTTAATGATTTTACTGCATGCAGCATCAGCTTCAGTATTTTCAAATTTGCCAGGATTAGATAGATTCTGTAGTCTCAGTGACAATGTTATTCAATGCAACATTCATGTAGTAAATTTTCTAGATTTCAGAGACATTCGGAAACTTTTGTCTGATCTTTCGGGTACTACTGTTGTTATTCTAAATATAACATGCGGAGATGTTGGTCAGTTACGATTACCATGGCCAATGAAATCAAGGAATATAAACGAACTCTGGGTAGATGGTTGTCACGTGCATGGTTTTCATGAATTCGATTCATCGATGTCGGATGTTCCAGATCGAATGGTTAAATTGAAGTTGCAAAATAGTGTAATAGAAAGTAGTGTTTTTGATACGCTTAGCATTTTTTCTAAGGAATCTTTCGATTGTGGACAACAAACTTTAAGTTCTCTGGTAATGCAAAATATCAGTTATGAACTTATTTTGGAGCCCAAAGATATCACCGGCTTGGAATCAAAGGGCGTTATAATGGACGCTGGAGATCTGTTGCTGCCGAATAAAGAGCCATCAACAAAAATGTGTAATTATAAAGATCTTGAAAAAATAGATATCAGTAACAGTGTTGATGGAATGACATATTTTATTCTTCCTCTACAAAATTCAGAATTTCCAAAACTTACACTTTTTAATATGTCTAATAATAGTCTATTGTCGTTTCCAGATTTAATGATAAATTGGGAAGTGACTTTTCCAAATTTGGAAACATTAGATTTATCCACCAATGAATTAGATTATATAGACTTTAGTTCTAGTACAACTGCAAGCAAAAGACACAAACCATTGTTTGTGAATTTGAGGAACAATCTCTTTGTGAACGTTCCGCCAATCGTAAGTCAACTTCTACAAAGACCCGTCCCTATACTTGTCGACATGGGAGATAATCCACTGGTATGTGGCTGTGATACATTACTTTATAAAACATATTTACAGAGTGTCATTAAAACGTATCCATTCATCGAAAATCTACAAGATACATTGTGTTTACAAAAGTCAGGACAGAAAACCAAGATCTTGGAACTTGAAGTCAATAATTGTTAATGTGTTTTGTTGCTATAATACCAATACATTGTTTACTAGCATCATTGTATCTACAGCTTCGTGCTTGCTTTTAGTGGCTTCTCGTGTATCAATGACTTGCGTTTCGACTTTAATGTCAGATTTCTATACTGTTTTGTGATTGGTTGTTGTCCACGTGACGACATACGCAAGTAAAAACATTCACGTTGACGTCTTATAAGCTCGACACTTTTGATTTAGCATATTGGCAAAGATGGAAACGTCTAACACATTTCGTGTAAAAACCATGACAAAAGGAAAGAATTGATATAACTAGTTGACTATTCGGAATGATACGTGATACCAAGAACAGAATATGACTTTGTTCGCTGAATCCTTTTAATACGACTGAAGGCAACCAGTTGTTTAACGATGATAATAAAAAGTATCACTGAACACGTATAGCTGCTTGTTTATACACGTATTTAGGAAATTTATATTGCAAAACAACATCTGATTTCCGTAAGTAGTAGAACCCCTTCAGATTCTAAAAACGTAGGAACACAACAAAACGAACAACATACATCTTTTGTCTTCCACTAATACTGTTTGGTCCCATTTTTAGTATCCTCATGTTTGGGGTGTATCCACTATTTTCTTTTCTTGTAGTGTGTTTCAGATAATGTCTCATTAGATATAATTCTCGATACGTATTTATGTAGACTACCTTTTTTCATGGACGTCAAGTTGGTTACCTATTCCCTATTCCCTATTCGTTACCTATTCCCTATTCCCTATTCGTTACCTACTCTCTATTCCCTATTCGTTACCTATTCGTTACCTATTCCCTATTCGTTGCCTATTCGTTACCTATTCCCTATTCGTTGCCTATTCGTTACCTATTCCCTATTCGTTACCTATTCCCTATTCGTTACCTATTCGTTACCTATTCCCTATTCCCTATTCGTTACCTATTCGATACCTATTCCCTAATCGTTACCTATTCGTTACCTATTCCCTATTCCCTATTCGTTACCTATTCGTTACCTATTCGTTACCTATTCCCTATTCCCTATTCGTTACCTATCCGTTACCAAATCGTTACCTATTCGTTACAAATTTCATATTCCCTATTCGTTACCTATTCCCTATTCCCTATTCGTTACCTATTCCCTATTCCCTATTCGTTACCTATTCGTTACCTATTCCCTATTCCCTATTCGTTACCTATTCGATACCTATTCCCTATTCGTTACATATTCGTTACCTATTCCCCATTCCCTATTCGTTACCTATTCGTTACCTATTCGTTACTAATTCCCTATTCCCTATTC
Organism: Mytilus edulis; assembly: GCF_963676685.1. Taxonomy (NCBI): domain Eukaryota; kingdom Metazoa; phylum Mollusca; class Bivalvia; order Mytilida; family Mytilidae; genus Mytilus; species Mytilus edulis. The sequence goes on from NC_092348.1 coordinate 33,982,001, forward strand.
GTTACCTATTCCCTATTCCCTATTCGTTACCTAATCGTTACCTATTCGTTACAAATTCCCTATTCCCTATTCGTTACTAATTCCCTATTCCCTATTCGTTACCTATTCCTTATTCCTTATTCGTTACTTATTCCTTATTACCTATTCGTTACTTATTACTTATTCCTTATTCGTTACTTATTCGATTTTTGATATCCTTCCCCCTTTTTAATTGGTTATATTCTAATGTCTGGTTATAGTTTTAAATTTGTTGAGGTAAAATGACCTTTTTATGACCTATTTATATGTGTTTGTGCTTAACCGATCCTGTTGCTCTATGTTAGATACTTATTTGTTTCTTATTTGATTTTTATACGTTCTACCTTTTAAATGTTTTATATTCGTATGTTTGAAGATCTGGTCCTTGGTTCGGAAAAGTGAATTCACCTTTTAGCGCTTGTATAAAAATGTAGATGTGGTATGATCGCCAATGAGACAACTTCCCACAATAGACCAAAATGACACAGACATTAACAACTATAGTTCACGATACGGCCTTCAACAATAAGCAAAGTCCATACCGCATGGTCAGTTATAAAACATGTTAGCGGGGTATACATCGTTTCGGAGCTTGACTAATACCTTGTTTATAACACGCGTATTATACGTTGCACCTTTTAGAAAATGATTTTCAATTGTGTTCTTGTCTCTGGCGGTAACTATGTGTTCTTAGAGATGAAATAACACTATTAGCGAGTATGTACCCGTTCCAGCGCTCGGTTCATACCCTGTTACTTATTCGTTCCTTAATCGCTTTTAATACGCGTGGTATACGTTGCACCTTTTAAAAAAAGGGTTTAAATTGTTTTCTTGTATTTAGTGGTAGATTTCGTTTCTAAGAGGTGATATAACCCTATCAGCGCGTATGTAGCAGTTTCAGCGCTCGACTGATACCCTGTTACTTATTCGTTCCTTATTCGCGTATAATACGCGTTTTATACGTTGCACATCAAAAAAAAATGATTTTCAATTGTTTTCTTGTCACTGGTGGTAAATTTGGGTTCTAAGGGGTGATTTAACCCTATAAGCGCGTATGTACCCGTTTCAGCGCTCGACTGTTACCCTGTTACTTATTTGCGTCTCATACGTTTGTTATACGTTGCACCTTTTAGAAAATTATTTTCAATTGTTTTCTTGTCTCTTGTGGTACCTATGTGTTCTAAGAGGGGAAAAAACCCTATTAGCGTCTATGTACACATGTACCCGTTTCAGCGCTACACTGTTATCCTGTTACTTATTCGTTCCTTATTCGCTTATAAAACGTGTGTTATACATTCCAATTTTAAAAAGAAATATTTTCGTGTCTCTGGTGGTTACTACCGGTTCTTAGAGGTGAAATAACCCTAATAGAACATATGTACCCGTTTCAGCACTAGACTGATACCCTGTTACTTATTCGTTCCTTATTCGCTTTTAATACGCGTGGTATACGTTGCACCTTGAAATAAATCGAATATCGATTGCTTTCATGTCTCTGGCGTTAATTTTGTGTTCTCTGAGGTGAAAAAAACTATTACCGCATATGTTCCCGTTTCAGCGCTACACTGATACCCTGTTACTTATTCGTTCCTTATTCGCTTATAAAACGTGTGTTATGCGTTGCACCTTGAAATGAAATGAATCGATTTTCAATTGTGTTCATGTCTCTGGTGGTAACAATGTGTTCTTAGAGATGAAATAACCCTATTAGCGCGTATGTACCCGTTTCAGCGCTAGGTTAGTACCCTGTTACTTATTCGCTTATTATTCATGTGTTATACGTTGCACTTTAGAAAAGGATTTTCAATTGTGTTCATAAGTCTGGTGGAAACAATGTGTTCTTAGAGATAAAATAACCCTATTAGTGCGTATGTACCTGTTCCAGCGCTCGGATAATATCCTGTTACTTATTCGTTCCTTATTCGCTTATAATACATTTGTTATACGTTACACCTTGAAATATATCGTTTTTCAATTGTGTTGATGTCTCTGGTGGTAATAATGTGTTCTAAGAGATGAAATAACCATATAAGCGCGTATGTACCCGTTCCAGCGCTCGGTTAATACCCTGTTACTTATTCGTTACTTATTCGCTTATAATACGTTTGTTATCCGTTGCACCTTTTAGAAAATGATTTTCAATTGTGTTCATGTCTCTGGTGGTAATAATGTGTTCTTAGAGATGAAATAACCCTATTAGCGCGTATGTACCCGTTCCAGCGCTCGGTTAATACCCTGTTACTTATTTGTTACTTATTCGCTTATAATACGTTTGTTATCCGTTGCACCTTTTAGAAAATGATTTTCAATTGTATTCATGTCTCTGGTGGTAATAATGTGTTCTTATAGATAAAATAACCCTATTACCGCGTATGAAACTGTTCCAGCGCTCGGTTAGTACCCTGTTACTTATTCGCTTATTATACCTTTGTTATACGTTGCACCTTTAAGAAAAGGATTTTCAATAGTGTGCATGTCTCTGGTGGTAACAATTTGTTCTTAGAGATGAAATAATCCTATTAGCGCGTATGTATCCGTTCCAGCGCTCGGATAATACCCTGTTACTTATTCGCTTATAATACGTTTGTTATACGTTGCACCTTGAAGAAAAGGATTTTCAATTGTGTTCATGTCTCTGGTGATAATAATGTGTTCTTAGAGATGAAATAACCCTATTAGCTTGTATGTACCCGTTTCAGCGCTAGGTTAGTACCCTGTTACTTATTCGCTACTTATTCGCTTATTATTCATGTGTTATACGTTGCACTTTAGAAAATGATTTTCAATTGTGTTCATAAGTCTGGTGGAAACAATGTGTTCTTAGAGATAAAATAACCCTATTAGTGCGTATGTACCTGTTCCAGCGCTCGGATAATATCCTGTTACTCATTCGTTCCTTATTCGCTTATAATACATTTGTTATACGTTACACCTTGAAATATATCGTTTTTCAATTGTGTTGATGTCTCTGGTGGTAATAATGTGTTCTAAGAGATGAAATAACCATATAAGCGCGTATGTACCCGTTCCAGCGCTCGGTTAATACCCTGTTACTTATTCGTTACTTATTCGCTTATAATACGTTTGTTATCCGTTGCACCTTTTAGAAAATGATTTTCAATTGTGTTCATGTCTCTGGTGGTAATAATGTGTTCTTAGAGATGAAATAACCCTATTAGCGCGTATGTACCCGTTCCAGCGCTCGGTTAATACCCTGTTACTTATTCGTTATTTATTCGCTTATAATACGTTTGTTATCCGTTGCACCTTTTAGAAAATGATTTTCAATTGTATTCATGTCTCTGGTGGTAATAATGTGTTCTTATAGATGAAATAACCCTATTACCGCGTATGAAACTGTTCCAGCGCTCGGTTAGTACCCTGTTACTTATTCGCTTATTATACCTTTGTTATACGTTGCACCTTTAAGAAAAGGATTTTCAATAGTGTGCATGTCTCTGGTGGTAACAATTTGTTCTTAGAGATGAAATAATCCTATTAGCGCGTATTTATCCGTTCCAGCGCTCGGATAATACCCTGTTACTTATTCGTTACTTATTCGCTTATAATACGTTTGTTATACGTTGCACCTTGAAGAAAAGGATTTTCAATTGTGTTCATGTCTCTGGTGATAATAATGTGTTCTTAGAGATGAAATAACCCTATTAGCGCGTATGTACTCGTTCCAGCGCTCGGATAATACCCTGTTACTTATTCGCTTTTAATACGCGTGGTATGCGTTGCACCTTGAAATAAATTGATTATCGATTGCTTTCATGTCTTTGGCGGTAATTATGTGTTCTCTGAGGTGAAACCCCTATTAGCGCATATTCACCCGTTTCACCGCTACACTGGTACCCTGTTACTTATTCGTTGCACTTTAAAAAAGAATTATTTTTTGTCTGTGGTGGTAACTGTCGGTTCTTAGAGGTGAAATCCCTAAGAATACATTATAACCGCCAGAGACATGAACACAATTGAAAATCCTTTTCTAAAAGGTGCAACGTATAACAAACGTATTATAAGCGAATAAGTAACGAATAAGTTACAGGGTATTAACCGAACGCTGGAACGCCGGGGTACATACGCGCTAATAGGGTTATTTCATCTCTAAGAAGACATTGTTTTCACCAGAGACATAAATACAATTGAAAATCCATTTCTATAAGATGCAACGTATAACAAACGTATTATAAGCGAATAAGGAACGAATAAGTAACAGGGTATCAGTGAAGCGCTAAACGGGGACATATGCGCTAATAGGATTTTTTCAACTCAGAGAACACATAACTACCGCCTGAGACATGAAAACAATTGATTATCGATTTATTTTAAGGTGCAACGTATACCACGTGTATTAAAAGCGAAAAAGGAACGAATAAGTAACAGGGTATCAGTGTAGCGGTGAAACGGGTACATGTGCGCTAATAGATTTTTTTCACCTCAGAGAACACGTAATTACCGCCAGAGACATGAACACAATCGATAATCAATTTTTTTCAAGGTGCAACGTATACCACGCGTATTAAAAGCGAAAAGGAACGAATAAGTAACAGGGTATCAGTGTAGCGGTGAAACGGGTACATATGCGCTAATAGGTTTTTTCCACCTCAGAGAACACGTAATTACCGCCAGAGACATGAAAACAATCGATAATCGATTTATTTTAAGGTGCAACGTATACCACGCGTATTAAAAGCGAAAAAAGAACGAATAAGTAACAGGGTATCAGTGTAGCGGTGAAACGGATACATGTGTGCTAATAGATTTTTTTCACCTCAGAGAACACGTAATTACCGCCAGAGACATGAAAACAATCGATAATCGATTTTTTTCAAGGTACGTATACCACGCGTATTAAAAGCGAAAATCAACAAATAAGTAACAGGGTATCAGTGTAGCGGTGAAACGGATACATGTGCCCTTAATAGATTTTTTTTCACCTCAGAGAACACGTAATTACCGCCAGAGACATGAAAACAATCGATAATCGATTTTTTTCAAGGTGCAACGTATACCACGCGTATTAAAAGCGAAAAGGAACGAATAAGTAACAGGGTATCAGTGTAGTGGTGAAACGGGTACATATGCGCTATTAGGTTTTTTTCACCTCAGAGAACACGTAATTACCGCCAGAGACATGAAAACAATGATTATCGATAATCGATTTTTTTCAAGGTGCAACGTATACCACGCGTATTAAAAGCGAAAAGGAACGAATAAGTAACAGGGTATCAGTGTAGCGGTGAAACATATACATATGCGCTAATAGGTTTTTTCCACCTCAGAGAACACGTAATTACCGCCAGAGACATTAAAACAATCGATAATCGATTTATTTTAAGGTGCAACGTATACCACGCGTATTAAAAGCGAAAAAGGAACGAATAAGTAACAGGGTATCAGTGTAGCGGTGAAACGGATACATGTGCGCTAATAGATTTTTTTCACCTCAGAGAACACGTAAATACCGCCAGAGACATGAAAACAATCGATAATCGATTTTTTTCAAGGTACGTATACCACGCGTATTAAAAGCGAAAATAAGAGAATAAGTAACAGGGTATCAGTGTAGCGGTGAAACGGATACATGTGCGCTAATAGATTTTTTCACCTCAGAGAACGCATAACTACCGCCAGAAACATGAAAACAATCGATAATCGATTTTTTTCAAGGTGCAACGTATACCACGCGTATTAAAAGCGAAAAGGAACGAATAAGTAACAGGGTATCAGTGTAGTGGTGAAACGGGTACATATGCGCTATTAGGTTTTTTTCACCTCAGAGAACACGTAATTACCGCCAGAGACATGAAAACAATCGATAATCGATTTTTTTCAAGGTCAAACGTATACCACGCGTATTAAAAGCGAAAAGGAACGAATAAGTAACAGGGTATCAGTGTAGCGGTGAAACGGGTACATATGCGCTAATATGTTTTTTTCACCTCAGAGAACACGTAATTACCGCCAGAGACATGAAAACAATCGATAATCGATTTTTTTCAAGGTGCAACGTATACCACGCGTATTAAAAGCGAATTAGAAACAAATAAGTAACATGGTATCAGTCGAGCGCTGAAACGGGTACATATGTTCTATTAGGATTATTTCACCTCTAAGAACCGGCAGTAACCACAAGAGACACGAAAATATTTCTTTTTAAAATTGGAACGTATAACACACGTTTTATAAGCGAATGAGGAACGAATAAGTAACAGGATAACAGTGTAGCGCTGAAACGGCTACATAGGCGCTAATAGGTTTTTTCACCTCTTAGAACACATAGGTACCACCAGAGACAAGAAAACAATTAAAAATCATTTTCTAAAAGGTGCAACGTATAACAAACATATGAGACGCGAATAAGGAACGAATAAGTAACAGGATAACAGTGTAGCGCTGAAACGGTTACATAGGCGCTAATAGGGTTTTCCCCTCTTAGAACACATAGGTACCACCAGAGACCAAAAAACAATTGAAAATCATTTTCTAAAAGGTGCAACGTATAACAAACGTATGAGACGCGAATAAGAAACGAATAAGTAACAGGGTAACAGTCGAGCGCTGAAACGGGTACATACGCGCTTATAGGGTTAAATCACCCCTTAGAACCCAAATTTACCACCAGTGACAAGAAAACAATTGAAAATATTTTTTTTTAAATGTGCAACGTATAACACACGTATTATACGCGAATAAGTAACAGGGTTTCAGTCGAGCGCTGAAACTGCTACATACGCGCTGATAGGGTTATATCACCTCTTAGAAACGCAATCTACCACTAGAAACAAGAAAACAATTTAAAATCCTTTTTTTAAAAGGTGCAACGTATACCACGCGTATTAAAAGCGATTAAGGAACGAATAAGTAACAGGATATAAACCGAGCGCTGGAACGGGTACATACGTGCTAATAGAGTGATTTCATCTCTAAGAACACATAGTTACCGCCAGAGACAAGAACACAATTGAAAATCATTTTCTAAAAGGTGCAACGTATAATACGCGTGTTATAAACAAGGTATTAGTCAAGCTCCGAAACGATGTACACCCCGCTAACATGTTTTATAACTGACCATGCGGTATGGACTTTGCTTATTGTTGAAGGCCGTATCGTGAACTATAGTTGTTAATGTCTGTGTCATTTTGGTCTATTGTGGGGAGTTGTCTCATTGGCGATCATACCACATCTACATTTTTATACAAGCGCTAAAAGGTGAATTCACTTTTCCGAACCAAGGACCAGATCTTCAAACATACGAATATAAAACATTTAAAAGGTAGAACGTATAAAAATCAAATAAGAAACAAATAAGTATCTAACATAGAGCAACAGGATCGGTTAAGCACAAACACATATAAATAGGTCATAAAAAGGTCATTTTACCTCAACAAATTTAAAACTATAACCAGACATTAGAATATAACCAATTAAAAAGGGGGAAGGATATCAAAAATCGAATAAGTAACGAATAAGGAATAAGTAATAAGTAACGAATAGGTAATAAGGAATAAGTAACGAATAAGGAATAAGGAATAGGTAACGAATAGGGAATAGGGAATTAGTAACGAATAGGGAATAGGGAATTTGTAACGAATAGGTAACGATTAGGTAACGAATAGGGAATAGGGAATAGGTAACGAATAGGGAATAGGGAATTAGTAACGAATAGGTAACGAATAGGTAACGAATAGGGAATAGGGAATAGGGAATTAGTAACGAATAGGTAACGAATAGGTAACGAATAGGGAATAGGGAATAGGTAACGAATATGTAACGAATAGGGAATAGGTATCGAATAGGTAACGAATAGGGAATAGGGAATAGGGAATAGGTAACGAATAGGGAATAGGGAATAGGTAACGATTAGGGAATAGGGAGTTAGTAACGAATAGGTAACGAATTGGGAATAGGGAATAGGTAACGAATATGGAATAGGAAGTTAGTAACGAATAGGACTGGTAACGAATAGGGAATTAGTAACGAATAGGGAATAGGGAGTTAGTAACAAATAGGTAACGAATAGGGAATAGGTAACGAATAGGGAATAGGGAATAGGTAACGAATAGGTAACGAATAGGCAACGAATAGGGAATAGTTAACGAATAGGCAACGAATAGGGAATAGGTAACGAATAGGGAATAGGGAATAGGTAATGAATAGGCAACGAATAGGGATTAGGGAATAGGGAATAGGTAACCAACTTGACGTCCATGGTTGTTTTAACCTCCGTTATAAGATTTGCTTCCTTTCTTTGGGATTTGTAACAGTGGACCTTATTTAAGTCTTTGTTTGAACATGGAAGTAACATGTGAAAGACTTTGTCATTGAATTTAATATTTTTCGCCGCCACTGGTGGTACATATGTTTGTAGAGTTATGAACCATTTCGACCGATAGTTACCAATTGAAATCAATTGGATTTAAAAAGCATTCAAATGTAGCTTTTATGAAATTATTTGTTAGCTAAAGAGACATAATAACTCTTAAGGTTATCTGGACCTATATTTCATAATCTTTCCTGGCGAAGGTAAATCTTTAAGCACTTCATATGAACAAAACTTTTACTACAACTCCTGTAGGATTGTAAGTCACCGGCAGTATCCTCAATAAAAATAAGGAGATTTGGTATGATCGCCAATTAGACAAACACTCAATCAAAATTCAAATGAGTTGGATGTAAGCAATCATAGTAAAATGTATCCGTACGGCCTTCAACAATGAAAACACATACCATATAGTCGAGTATAAAAGTGCACTGACATGAAAAATATAAAACAATTCAGTTTAGAAAATTATCTGTCTAGTTCATAACGTAACAATGAACGAAGAAAATTATGGCAGACCTGAACCAAAGACAACCACTGAACTACAGGCTCCTGATTTGGGACAGACACACAAAGAATGGAGCGGGTTTAAACATTTTATGAGCGCTCAACCCTCTCCTTACCTGTAACAGCAGTGTTACAGCACAACATAAGAACAAAGTATATACAAAGTACTGAAGTACTGAACATCTGACGACCGCAAGTTCTTGTTGATGGTTACAAGCTCTTAACTCATTATTATTTGCTTTAGGAGCCATTGCAATAAGAGACAACAACCAGACGAATGAACAGCCACATGCTACCATACTAGAGTCGTCAACGCAGCGATACAATTCTGCACTGCATGTAGGCTTCCGCTAGATTTATACCAACATTCAACAACTTTAGAGGTCAGCAGGTGACGTGCCCAATGGCAAGAATCCTAGTCTGTCCGTGACAGGTCGAATGTCCTCCTCTTCATCCCTAATGACAAACTTTGATACATCTATTGTTGTTTGCTTTACGTCAATTGCAACATCTTTTATGCTTCCTCATGACGAGAAATATTAACAATTGATACAAAAAGGTACTGTAATAGGTGGTCCCCATTCTGACTGGACATGGCTGCGAATCAATACATCCGGCACAACTAAACTGACACCTTACTTTTGCAAACAATTTTTATGTTGATTGGACCAAGATGAAAGAATAATCAGATATCTATAACCCTATTCACCCCTTGTGACAAAATTTAAAGAACTTTTGTACGATACGCACATGCTCTTGTTACAAACATATAATATACATGAAATACTAGCCACTGGACGTTAAACAATCACCAATCAATATTGTTAGCGATTGTCAACGGCGATCAACGGTTAATCAAGTAATGATTTAGAAGTATCCACATATACATGAAATAGTAGATATAGGAGTAAGTACCTTTGTTTGAACATGGAAGTAACATGTTAAAGACTTTGTCATTGAAGTTAATATGTTTCGCCGCCACTGGTGGTACATATGTTTGTAGAGTTATGAACCATTTCGACCGATAGTTACCGATTAAATTCAATTGGATTTAAAAAGCATTCAAATGTAACTTTTATGAAATTATTTGTTAGCTAAAGAGACATAACTCTTTAGGTTTTCTGGACCTACTGATATTTCATAATCTTTCCTGGCGAAGGTAAATCTTAAAGCACTTCAGATGAACAAAAATTTTACTACAACTCCTGTAGGATTGTAAGTCACCGGCGGTATCCTCAATAAAAATAAGGAGATTTGGTATGATCGCCAATTAGACAAACACTCAATCAAAATTCAAATGAGTTGGATGTAAGCAATCATAGTTACATGTATCCGTACGGCCTTCAACAATGAAAACACATACCATATAGTCGAGTATAAGAGTGCCCCGACATGAAAAATATAAAACAATTCAGTTTAGAAAATTATCTGTCTAGTTCATAACGTAACAATGAACGAAGAAAATTATGGCAGACCTGAACCAAAGACAACCACTGAACTACAGGCTCCTGATTTGGGGCAGACACACAAAGAATGGAGCGGGTTTAAACATTTTATGAGCGCTCAACCCTCTCCTTACCTGTGACAACAGTGTTACAGCACAACATAAGAACAAAGTATATACAAAGTACTGAAGTACTGAACATCTGACGACCGCAAGTTCTTGTTGATGGTTACAAGCTCTTGTCTCATTATTATTTGCTTTACGAGCCATTGCAATAAGAGACAACAACCAGACGAATGAACCGCCACATGCTACCATACTAGGGTCTTCAACGCAGCGATACAATTCTGCACTGCATGTAGGCTTCCGCTAGATTTATACCAACATTCAACAACTTTAGAGGTCAGCAGGTGACGTGCCCAATGGCAAGAATCCTAATCTGTCCGTGACAGGTCGAATGTCCTCCTCTTCATCCCTAATGACAAACTTTGATACATCTATTGTTGTTTGCTTTACGTCAATTGCAACATCTTTTATGCTTCCTCATGACGAGAAATATTAACAATTGATACAAAAAGGTACTGTAATAGGTGGTCCCCATTCTGACTGGACATGGCTGCGAATCTATACATCCGGCACAACTAAACTGACACCTAATTTTTGCAAACAATTTTTTGGCGATTGGACGAAGACGAAAGAATAATCATATGTCTATAACCCTATTCACCCCTTGTGACAAAATTTAAAGAATATTTTGTACGATACGCACATGCTCTTGTTACAAACATATAATATACATGAAATACTAGCCACTGGACATTAAACAATCACCAATCAATATTGTAAGCGATTGTCAACGGCGATCAACGGTTAATCAAGTAATGATTTAGAAGTATCCACATATACATGAAATAGTAGATATAGGAGTAGTTGTTATGGCTTTCAAACTTTTTTCATCTGAGCATAGTTTTGTGTGGCGTATAATTTTTAATTTGTTTTAATTTTTTTTTAACCTGTTACCTTTTGATGGCTAATATAAAAAAGAAGATGTGGTATGATTGCAAATGAGACAACTGAAATATTTGTTTGTTTCTCTGTCCTATATTTTCTCCCATTTATTCATTGTAGCCCTGTCGTGTAATGTTGTCATTTTAATGTTATATTTAACGTTGCCATTAAAGCGGGAGGTTTGGCATGCCACAAAACCAGGTTCAACCCACCATTTTTTCATAAAATGCCCTGTACCAAGTCAGGAAAATGGCCATTGTTACATTATAGTTCGTTTCTGTGTCTGTTACATTCCGTTTTCGTTGTTTCGTAGTTCTCTTATATTTGATACGTTTCCCTCAGTTTTAGTTTGTAACCCGGATTTGTTTTTTCTCTATCGATTTATGAATTTCGAACAGTGGTATACTACTGTTGCCTTTATTTATAAGACACTTGTGTTATTTCAATTTAGTTCACTGCTCATGATCAATATCAGATCAGTATACTATGTTTACTACGATAGTTTCAGTAGATAACCTGATAACCTGGACCAACTGTTGGTCATATCAGAAATATTTCTTTGTCTAAATAAACACAATAACGTTCTGTAATTTATCATGGATTTTGTTTCTGCTAATTTCAACAAATACCCCTTAAAAAAATCTAGTCAGAACTGTTTACTTTTACAATTACTTTCTGGAATAATAAGCATCTAGCATAAGATACCATATACAAGAGAGAATTTTGGAAAACAGGATACAAAATAAATGTTAGTAGTACTTTAGGAATAAACAAAGACATAGCTGCAAAGCTAACTAGAGGCTCTCAAGATCTTGTGTCGCTCACCTACTTCTTCTTTGGTTTTGGAAATCTTTTGAAAATAGATTAAAATCATTACAGATATCTTTATATGATTCAGGCCAAAATTGATTTAATATTGGCCCCGTAATTTAATCAAAAGCAGGAGTCTTCTATAAAGTTTAAGGAAATTAACAAAATAATTCATTGAAATTGTAGACAATAACATGCTAGGGGGAAGGTTGGGATCCCGCTTACATGTTTAACCCCGCCACATTCTGTATGTATGTGACTGTCCCAAGTCAGGAGCCTGTAATTCAGTGGTTGTAGTTTGTTTATGTGTTACATAATTATTTTTTTCGTTCTTTTTTGGTACAAAAGTTAGGCCGTTAGTTTTCTCGTTTGAATTGTTTTACATTTGTTATTTCCGGGCCTTTGATAGCTGACTATGCGGTATGTGCTTTGGTCATTGTTGAAGGCCGAACGGTGACCGATAGTTGTGCATTTCTGTGTCATGTTGTCTCTTGTGGAGATTTGTCTCATTGGCAATCATACCACATCTTCTTTTTTTATACATCAACAAGATGTCAATTGATAATTTTGATCATGTTGATTTATACGTAGATATTTTTTCTTAATATTCTGCAGTTTCTAGTATATCTCAATCTATAAATGTTATAAATATTTTAACGATACATATATAAAGGTCTCATCGGTATCTTATAAGGAACATTTATGCCACGTTTGTTTTCATTCCATTCAGTGCTCCTTTAGAAATGGCATTTGAATGTATTTTCCATAGGGTCTTATGTTAAATGAAGTCCCATGCTGGACGTCATAATGGACAATGGTTTGGCTGAGAAGTAACCCCGCAAGGTCAGCACATCATTAGGAACATTCATGCCATGTTTGATTTCATTCTATTCAGGGGTTCTATAGGGAATTATGTTAAACTTACTTCCCTGTAGCTGGCTAGCAGCCATATTTCATGACAAATCAGCTACAAAGTAACATTATTCAAAAGAAACGTTCGTTCCATGTTTGTTTCAATCAATTAAACGGTTTTCTTAAAGAAGTCGTATGTATGTATTTCCCATATCTTCCTTTGTTAAATTAAGTCCCACGTTCGTAGCCAACCTGGTTGGCAGATTTGCTACAAAGTAAACACTTGTTCAGCATTTCATTAGTTACATGTACATTCATGCCATGTTTGGTTTTATTTCATTATGGGGTTCTCTGAAAGAATACATATGTATGTATTACCCATCGGGGTCTATGCTCTCTAGCGGCCATCTTATCTTGGATGATGAATCAACTTTAAAGTAACAACACTTCGTCATCGCATCATGATGACCATAGGCATTCTTGCGAAGTTTGATTCGGTGGTTCTCTAAAGAAAAGGGTTTAATGTTTAACTAAGTCCCTATATTGCGGCCACGCTTTAGTCTTATGACTCCGGTTGGGAAAACGTTTGGGACATTTTATATAAACGAGGGATATTTTTGATGATCACGGTAGCTATGTGTATTTATTTATTGTAGTTAAGACGTTTAAAAATACAAAAAAATTTAGAAAGATCTATAGATTACATTCTGTACAATAAATATATATGACCGCAATATTTTTGTTTCATCAAATTGGGGATCAGAATATTTTTAAGGGAAAAAACATTACTCTCCCCTTTTTTAAATTCATTGGTCGTTCACTTATTTAGTTTATAATGAACACGCATACATGTACATATTTTGGTATATCAAAACGTTTGATTAAGAATCCAGTCCATTTTATATATATAATACAGCTTCTTATCACGTCAGAACGACTTAATGATCAATTTTAAGAGAGTCCAATATTTCGCTATAACAATTTTGTCGAATGTACATCAGAATATAATACCAATCATTATCATAAATATTATAGAAAAAAAAACCGGCTGCACACTGCCAAAAATTGTTGTTAAATTATGACACTTTATGCGACTGTAATACAAGTGAGAAGTTTAGAAAGCTATAAAACAAGGTTCAATCCACCATTTTCTACCTAAGGATATGCCTGTACCAAAGTGAGGACTATGGCAGATGTCTTCTACTCGCTTGGTGTGTTTAAACTTTTTATTTTACCATTGCAAAATCGGCTTTTCTTTATTGAATTTTCCTTGGTCAGCAAACTTTTCAATGATTTTAGTAGCTGTTTGGTTTTAATCACTTGTTGCCCACTAGCGCCACGTTCCAAACTAAAAATAGGCGACATAAGTTACAAATATGTGGACAACCAAATTATGAATCTTGCTTATACTTATTCGAAGGAACAGGATTCGTATTTAAAACCAGACACATTCTTATAATCAAAAATTGTTTTACATATGTACATCAGAAAACCTTTTCGCCCACATTGTAAAAGCAGTGTGTATTTCATATCATGCCTGGGGGTTGTCCTACCTTCACACATTAATGACGTAATTATATATATTATATATAAATGGAATTAAAATTAAACTTCGCACATTAATATTGAAAACAGAGAAAATGTTACGACACTTGCTTGGAATACTTGTAGGAATTTATCTGATATTAGCAGTTTCATGTCAGTCTCGCAGTTTCTTTGATATGAACTGTCCTCAGAATATATCTGTTAATTTAAGGAAATGTGAAGTCTTTGTTGAGTCTCGATTATATTTTAGTGACTTTAGACACTGGACATCTGAGCTTGAGAGCGTAGTTAAAGTATCCTTAAACGTAACCTGTAGTTCGAAGGGGATATTCATCCTCCCATGGCCAATGAAAGCTAGAGGACTTATTAAACTTAACGTGAAAGGATGCGTACTGGCAGAATACTTTTCAGAATCTTTGACCCCTACAAATTTGAAAGATGAACTACTGGAGTTATTTTTAGAAAACTGCGTTATTGCAAGCAATGTGAAACATTCAATAGATGCATTCAACAAACCAGTGTCCCAGGAAATCGGTTGTGGACAACAGACCTTACAGAGATCAGTTTGGCGTAATATATCATACACGAATACGAACGGCATGGCGGATATTACAATAGATGACTTCCTAAAGTTCTTTTCATCACTCGATCAATTCTTGAATAGAATTATTCAAATAAGATATAGATGCAAATATTCATACTTAGAATACATTGATGAAAGTATAGGCAGCATTCGTAGCAAAAATAGTATCCTTATGATGACTGCTTATTCAGATTTCCCTAAACTTCACACATTTCTTTGGACATATAATGGATATAGTAGCGTACCCAAAGAGTTAACTGATTGGAGGAAATATTTTCCACAACTAGAACTCTTAGACCTTTCGTATAATAATATTACAAAGTTCAACTTTTTGGGAGCACCCTTCACAAACACGGTATCAAAACCAGAACCGCTGGTGATTGATCTAACTTATAATTCTGTAACTGAAATTCC
Organism: Mytilus edulis; assembly: GCF_963676685.1. NCBI lineage: Eukaryota > Metazoa > Mollusca > Bivalvia > Mytilida > Mytilidae > Mytilus > Mytilus edulis. The sequence goes on from NC_092348.1 coordinate 33,997,511, forward strand.
AGTAGACATGCCAGATTATCTTACTGGTTCTGTGGCGATTATTGTTGATTTAACAGGCAATCCGCTAATGTGTGACTGCAACTTCCTACGATATAAAAACTATGTCATGCATGCGCTGAAAATATTTCAGAAATATAAAAACCTGTCTCGGATAACGTGTCATTCTGTAATAATGCATAGAAAAATACAGCTGGTAAATTACACTAACAATAACTGTTAAGAACATATCTTGTTGTTTGGTGTAAGCCAAGGCTCCGTGTTGAAGGCCGTACATTGACCTATAATGGTAAACTTTTTTTAAATTGTTATTTGGATGGAGAGTTGTTTTATTGGCACTCACACCACATATTCCTATATCTATTGGATGGAGAGTTGTCTCATTGGCACTCACACCACATCTTCCTATATCTATTGGATGGAGAGTTGTCTCATTGGCACTCATACCACATCTTCCTATATCTATTGGATGGAGAGTTGTCTCATTGGCACTCACACCACATCTTCCTATATCTATTGGATGGAGAGTTGTCTCATTGGCACTCACACCACATCTTCCTATATCTATATATTAGTTTGCTTTCAAATTCTTGGACTTCTCAACACTTGACACTTAGCCAGGATATAAATATGATGTTGTCTTGATATTGTAACAATGATAGTTGTACCATATGGTGTCTATGTGTTTTAATTTATAACATATACCAAATAAACGTGGAATATGAATGTTTAATTTCGTTTGTTTATGTTTAATTTGATGTTGCTACCCTGTAAATTCGTGTACACTGAACTCAGAACTTTTAAGTGTGGTTTTTTTTATTATTTCTTCTTCTTCTAACATATTCTTACAGTTTTGTATTTGTTAACACTATACCATGAATGCATTGTTAATGTATATCTCTTGAATGTTTTATCACATGCATAGTTTCGAAAAATGTTTGCTTGATTCCAACTTTTTTAGTGTACAACTTAAATATCATTATATTAATTTCCACTGCAACATGTTATAATATTCTGTGATTTTCCTAAACACTATTTAGAGATTTTGATATCTTTATTTCTTCTACATTGTTTTCAATTTATTTTACGGATTTTGTTCATTAATTAAAATAGTGAGATTTGGTATACATGTCAATGAGACAACTTTCTACCACAATTCAAATAAAGTGGATATAAGTAATTAAAGTCAACTGAACGGCCATCAACAACAAGAACAACCAATACTTGTTAGTCTTCTATAAAAGCCGTAACCTTTCAACTGAGCAGTTTATTCAATGAACACCCGAAAACAATAGGCATTTTCTTAATAAAATTATTGGCTTCTTTGTTACATATTTGTTTGTTTTATATTGATTACATTCCACGTTTATAAAAAAAAATGTTGACTGCTGTACCCTTATTTTACCATGTTTACATTTTTACATATTATGCCTGTTTGTTGTGTTGTTCACAAATCGTTGTTGATTCATTGAATTTGGTGCAATTGTCATACAAATGAGAGATTTAGCTAGCTATAAAACCAGGTTTTAACCAACACTTTCTATATAGAAAAATTCTTATACAAGTCAGAAATATGACTTGTCCATTCGTTTAATGTGTTTGAGCTTTTGAATTTGTCATCTGATTAGGGACTTCCCGTTTTGAATTTTCTTCAGAGTTCATTATTTTTGTGATTTTACTTTTTACAAGATTGAAGGGAAACATACAGTTATATCTTCGAATACCACCAAACACTATTCAATCGATCTAAAGAAGATAATGAAAATATACAATGATCGCATACCAGGGCACAATGGGCATAATTGTAGCCGTGAAATATCCTGTTTTTGAACAGAAATTGACAAATGTGGCAAATAACATTTAAAACACCTACATCTTATTGCGGTATTTAAATTGTTGTAATATCAATGTTACAATCCGTGCACTTTACTACTGCAATCAATTATATTTCTATGACCTTGTTTTCTCGATATTAAAGTGTAATCTATTAAATGAACTCATCTTAGAAACTAGGATTTAATTGTTTTTATATTTTCGCCAGACGCGCGTTTCTTCTTTAAAAGACTCATGAGTGACGCTCGAATAAAAAAAATTAAAAATATCAAATAAAGTACGATAAGAATTGATTTTTTTATGATTTCCAAATTAATAGACGGAAAATTCTAATATGTTTTGGCCTCGTGTATCACTGACAAGACAATGATTGTCGACATGAACATCTGGTCAGTAAACATCGTTATGTTTTTGGATATACGCTGTCGATATGTGTCAATATTTAAAAATTTTAATTCAGTGTTTTGATTTTTTTCCTCGTTTGGTTTGGTCTTCTTTTTGGTTATCCTTTGTGAAAATACTGCTTTCGGTTTTATGTCTGTGGTTTTGCATAACATATCTTTTACTTATTTTGTCGGGTTGTTGTCGCTATTTATTGCTAAATATCTCATGATTATCTACCCTGCATTTGTAGTCTTTGACCTGGCATCCAGTATAACCACGTGTATTTACACTTCCATTAACTTTTATTTTCATTAGCTTGAACAAACCAAAATTATTGATAAGAAAAACTTTACAGATTGAGATAATCATGTGTATTCATCTGATTTGAACAAACCAACAATAACTGCAAACAGCATTTATTAAAAATAAATAAGTTGAACTGGATTCAAGGTAAAACTCTGTAAGATACGATTATTTGGAAAACATAAAGGAAAACATTAAAAAGCTACTTCTTGCCATTTGAAAGAACAAACGTTTTGATTAAAAAATGACATGAGCCATTATCGTCCTTTTATGTAAAAAAAAAACCCGATACATGAATTACACCGTATAAGATTATACTAATTTTAGTAATATACTTCATAGAAACAATCCGTTACAGTTGTGTTGATAATTTTTATTCTATTTTCTTAAGAAAAAGTTAAATACTAGTATAACATGTCGGAACATATCATCTAATCATATGTTATGACAATTACAGAGTGTGTTCAAGTTCAATTTATTTCACATTAAATAAATATCAAGTAAACATTAATAGTGAAGGTCTATATACATAAAATTGAGAATGGAAATGGGGAATGTGCCAAAGAGACAACAACCCGACCATAGAAAAAAACAACAGCAGAAGGTCACCAACAGGTCTTCAATGTAGCGAGAAAATCCCGCACCCGGAGGCGTCCTTCAACTGGCCCCTAAACAAATATATACTAGTTCAGTGATAATGAACGCCATACTAAATTCCAAATTGTACACAGTTCTTTTTATTTCAAATTCTTATTGTTATGGATAACATATGATGCAGATAAAAATCAATTGAATCCGTTTTTGAAAATTACTAAAACATGCCAATAGAATATTAATCAAAGTACTGAAGTGCTGACCATCGGATGACCACAGGTTCTTGTGGATGGTCAAAAGCACATGTAACAGAAACAGATCAAATCTCTATACATGAAACTGGGGTTAATTTACAAAGATATTTTTTTCTGATACAAGTTCGTGCTTGGATGATGAATAAATGACAGGAAATTCAACCTCACCGTAATAACTATTATATTGTAGTGCAAGAAATCAGTATACCTTGGACTGTTATACTTATATAATAATAGTCGTAGAGAATACACTGGTTTGTTGTTATATATATTGTTAATATTACGATTGCATGTATATATAATTTTCATCTATTTGTACATTGTATATGTTCATTCTATACTACTATTATTATAGTGCAGTGCAAGTGCATGGTGGACACTCTTCTGTAAAAGAAATCGAAGCCTTAATGGGGTTCGCGGGTTAAATCATTTATATAGGATTTCTCTATATTTTTCTACAAATGAACTTTATCTTATAGTTAATAGAAAAATAAAACAAAAAAGTGGGGTCACCGTTCATTTGCGCTCACAATCTGCCTTCGAAAGAAGCATACATTTTTGTAAAGGTGTTTTTTTTCTGTTGAAGTAATAGGAGAAATAAAGGTAATATCGAAATAAAAAAAGAAATTTATTACAGAAATCGCTAAAATTTTACAATAATTTAGTTTAAGTACGGCTTATATGGAAATTATATTAAAAAAGATAGGTCACCGATGAGTTGAAAAAGATATTTCAATTTTAAAGCCAAAAAATGGCATTTTTCCACCAAAGGGAGATAATTTGGAACTTTTTCAATGATGTATACATTTTAAAAGTCATCTGGGGCCAACACGAATTGATTGTTTTGAAAGATGTTTGTACCATATGATAAAGTAACAACTACAAAAGGAAATAAATAAAATTTGTAATGAAAAACAAATGTTTGATTTTTTTCTGAAATTTTTATACCCTCGAGCCTCCTTAAAGGCTGAAAAAGCAATTGCTGCCATGTTAATGATTTGGGGACATTTATTTTTCATCTACATATATACAAGAATTAAACCTGACAGGACATGGTTGTCTAGTGAAAAGCAAGAAGGTTTTGACTTTATATCAATAAAAGACTTAAGCAGGAAATCATTTTTGATATGTTTTATATTTCACAAGGAGACAACAAGTTTACCAGGCTAAAGTTGGGGATAATTATGGATTATCCCCTGGTAGTGTTTGTAACTGGGCAATAATTACTTTTATTGATTTAATTTTAACAATTTTCATAATTAATTTAAATTAACCATTCAGTTAAAACATTTCACCGTTCGAGACGCTAATGTTGAATAATGGGACAGAAATAAAATATCTTACAAGACATAAACATATAAAAACTAAATATATATTTCAGCTTACTAAAAATATTTTCATAGTGTTACTTTGACATCATTTCTTAAAACTAAGTCCCACACATAATTGTTCATTTGATATGTGTCATCCTCATGGGATACGAGAAGTTTTCATGTCTTATTGTCCGTTCTTGACGCTTCTTGTCGCTAAAATTCTTCTTGTCGTTATTAGTAAGACCGCTATTTTTAGATTACAGGTAGTCATTACACGTATAATCTGTGTAGTGATTTATATTTTACGATAAATTTATGAATGAACGATTATTTTATGAATGAACAAGAGCACCTGACCTCTTTCTTAAACACCAATTAAACATATAAAACCGTATTTATTAAGATAAAATTCAGTCAAATTCTCACCACTAAATCAACAACTGAAATGATACCATATTTTGTTGAAACATCGTACAACCGGAGAACAGAAATCGCAGGTATGAAAATGCACTTTTTTCACTGGTGTTGAAAACCCAAAACTAATTTGACTAATTTATGCATGACGGAAATTTAAGCGATAACAATACATCGGAGTGACCTCAAGGTCATCCTCTGTAAAAAACACTTCTGAAATTTAAGTTGATATTTGTACATGTATCAGGTAAAATAAAAGGAACCAAATACATTTTTATTATCACAAAATAAAAAAAAACATTGCTAAAAATGTTTTTAAAAAGTGTAAGAAAATCATTTTAAGTCTAACGACCTATAAGGCCGTACGGTGACTTATAGTTGGTAATGTCTGCGTCATTTTTGTCTCTTGTGGACAGTTGTCCCATTGGCAATCATTTCACATCTTCTTTTTTATACATTAAATTTATAGATTTTTAAGTACTGTTCACTTTACTATTTACGAATTTATCAATATCATATTAACTTTTTATTTAAAAACAAATGCAGTACAAAAATAAGCAAAAATGGTACATTCAGTTGAAGTGTTGAATGCAGCTCTATCGTTGTTTTTTAAAAGTTTTTCTCTAATGTATAAAACGTATACGTATTGTTATGCGTTTACTTTTCTACATTGGCTAGAGGTACATTGTATAGGGGGAGGGTTGAGATCTCACAAACATGTTTAACCCCGCCGCTTTTTTGCGCCTGTCCCAAGTCAGGAGCCTCTGGCCTTTGTTAGTCTTGTATTATTTTAATTTTAGTTTCTTGTGTACAATTTGGAAATTAGTATGGCGTTCATTATCACTGAACTAGTATATATTTGTTTAGCGGCCAGCTGAAGGACGCCTCTGGGTGCGGGAATTTCTCGCTACATTGAAGACCTGTTGGTGACCTTCTGCTGTTGTTTTTTCAATGGTCGGGTTGTTGTCTCTTTGGCACATTCCCCATTTCCATTCTCAATTTTACGTATACACTAATAGACTTAAAATAAATTTAAAAACAATGTATGCGAATTAAAAATATCAAAATATCTAAATATAGTTCCGAAAAAATTAAGGAATCTAAAAATATGCCATGTAAATTAAACTAGGGATATTGAAAGGTTGAAATAAAAAATTAAAATCATGTAAATATCTCACAGCAACGATGCATGCGGGATTCAGGAATTATACATCTACAACGAACTCATGCTTAGACTGTTTAATTATATAAGAAGCAAGTGAAAGTTAAAACACTTAAAAGATATAAAATCGTACCGTGCAATTAGATGCACGGAAATGGCATTGCAGCAAAAATGACTTAAACATAAACAAACGAAAACATTCAAATTCAAGTTTTTCAAAGTAAATGTTACAAATATAAACATATGGACACCATATGATAAAACTTGCACGTACAACTATTGTTTCAATAATATGTAATATAACAACACGACCAAACCCTGGTGAACTTTCATGTGTCGAGATGTCCAAAAAATTGAAACCAATCTAATAAGTTTTAAAACAATTATTGTTACGGTAATTTGCCAGCTGTATTTTCTGGTGCATTATTGCCGAATAACAAGTTATCCATGACAAGTTTTCATATTGCTTAAATCTTTTAAGCACTTTCATGACATAGTGTTTATATCTTAGGAAATTACAATCACATCTTAGCGGATTTCCAGTTAAATCAACAATAATCGGCACAGAACCAGTGAAATAATCTTGCATGTCTACTGGAATTTCAGTTACAGAGTTCCTAGATAGATCAACCACCAGCGGTTCTGATTTTGAGATCTTTTCTGTTGAGGGTGCTCCCAAAAAGTTGAATTTTGTAATAAAATTATCAGAAAGATCTAAAAGTTTTAGTTGTGGAAAATATTTTCTCCAATCAGTTAACTCTTGAGGTACGGTACTGTATCCGTTGTCCGGGAAAAGAAATGTGTGAAGTTTCGGGAAATCGGAATAAGCAGTCATCAGATGAAAATGATGTTTGCTACGAGATTTACTGATGCTTTTATCCAGGTATGTTAAGTGTAAATATTTGCATCTATATCCTCTGTGCCCAAGTCGATTTAAAAGTTCATCGAATGAAAAATTCCATACCAATTTTTCTGTTTCAAAATCATCTTTTTTGTTCGTACTCATTTGCGTGTATGTTATATTACGCCAAACTGACCTATGTAAAGTTTGTTGTCCACAATCGATTTCCTGTGTCAATGGTGTACTCAATAAACGAATTGCTTGTTTCATATTGGCAGTAATAACGCAATTATCTAAAGATAGCTCTTGTAGCTCATCTTTCAAATTTGTTGGAGTGAAGGACTCTGAAAGGAATCCGTCCAGTATACACCCTTTCACGTGAAGTTTGGTAAGTCCTCTAGCTTTCATTGGCCAAGGAAGGAAGAATACCCCCTTCGAACTACAGGTTACATCTAATGATATTTTAACTGCTCTCTCAAGCTCAGATGTCCATTGTTTAAAGTCGGTAAAATCTAGTTGAGAGTCTACAAAGAAATCACATTTCCTTAAATTAGCAGCCTTATTTTGTGGACAGTTCATATCAAAGAAACTGCGAGGCTGACATATTACTGTTAGTATCAGATCAATTCCTACAAGTAGACTCAACAAGTGTCGTAACATTTTCTCTGTTTCCAGTACGAATGTGAAGTTTAATTTTAATCTTACTTATTTGTATTTAAAATTTACATACGTCATTAATTTCAAAACGCATGACAACCTCCGGGCATGATATAAAATACAGACTGTACTTGTAGTGTGGGAGACATACATTTTATGTAGTTCTCTGTGAAATCAAATAACCACATCGTTTTCTGAGACGGTAGGGGATTTTGTTTTTAATATTAATTGGGTAAACATGGACTGATGATGATCTAAGTCTACCTATTCAAACAAGTAATTTCAAATATTGACAAACATAGATGACCATGTACCAATAGTTCACACTAAAAATATGAATAAAAGGGGAAAATATTACCGAAAATGGCGACCTGTTATTTTTGAACCAAAAAGATCCTTGTTAAGGCAGTAAAACAGATAATAAAAAAGAGAATATTATGTAATTAAATAGATTGACAGATACGAATGGATCATTAAGTGTTATTACTTGATTAAAAACTATATTATACATACATATTTATAACCTATTTCCAAGTTAGATATTTCAGAATGGACCGGATTCTAAATCAAATTTTTTAATAGGCCAAACATGTACGTATGTATATTAATTAAATAAAGCAAAATAAGTTTATATCTTCTATTTTTATGCATTTTTGATGTACGAAGACACTTTGTCATAATGATTATCAACATCATCACTCCTTTACATAATGTATCAAACGTTTACCTAACCAAAGTCACAAGACTAAAGCATTACTGATTTATCAGGTGCATTTAACAACATCCTTAATAGAGGTTTTATAAATCAACATATAAAGTATTAGGGAAATACCTTACATGTTGTGTTAACAATATTTATTATCTTTGTTTACTGCTCTCTGTGGCGATGGTTTATTGTTAGTGTCAGTTACAAAAAATGTTGAAAATATAAGTTAAAATACTATTTTTTTAATGTTCAGTAAAGTTTGATTTAAGATAAGCAACCTTCAAATACTTAACTTAATGTCTAAAATTTAGATTATCAACCAAACGATTTAGACTAATCATCGGGTTTGGTGAGCCACACAAGAAAACCCTACGTGTATAGGGATCTGCTTATCCTTTGGGAGCACTGGAGAGCACTTAAGTATCTTTGACCTCTTTTTTAAGAATAAAAGAGCACGGTTGCAATTAGATAGTATAGAAATAAGCACATTACGATATACCTATCAACAAAAGGGAGATTGAATGTTACTTAAAATATACATATATCTAATCATGTTTGCATTTTTATGTAACAAAAGTGAACGAAGCAGTCGAGCCGATGCTTAGTTTAATAATGTAATGATATAAATAGTATCAATTTTACTGCATCAGATGTGCATTTCGACAATAAATATCGCTTGAACCTCTCTCGAGGACAAATTATTTAACAATCCCAAACCAAATAGCAACGTTGAAGAGCTTATCAACCAAAAAGTTTTAAAGTTTAGCCAAATTCGGACAAAGAATCAGATCATTGCATAAGGGAAATGTATTTCTTGACCTAGAAAGATTTCTTGAAAATAAGAATAAATTGAAATCACAATAATATCTTTAGTTTCATGCCAGTACCGAAGTGACACCCTCGGGAACTACAGTCCACCAGCTGATGTATCTAGGTAACGGAGGTCATAATACAAAGATTTGCCGCATTGATTGAAAAAAGACTAGAGGCTCCAAAGAGCCTGTGTCGCTCACCTTAGTCTATGTGAATATTAAACAAAGTAAGCAGATGGATTCATGACAAAATTGTGTTTTTGTGATGGTGATGTGTTTGTACATCTTACTTTACTTAACAGTCTTGCTAATTACAATTATCTCTATCTATAATAAACTTGGCCCAGTAGTTTCAGTGGAAAATGTTAATAAAAATTACAAATTATATGAAAATTGTTAAAAATTGACTATAAAGGACAATAACTCCTTAGCATTTCGGTCACGTTGACTTATTTGTAAACCTTACTTTGCTGATAATTATTGCTGTTTACAGTTTATCTCTATCTATAATAATATTCAAGATAATAACCAAAAACATCACAATTTCCTTAAAATTACCGATTCAGGGGCAGCAACCCAACAACGGGTTGTCCGATTCATCTGAAAATTTCAGGGCAGATAGATCTTGACCTGATAAACAATTTTACACCTGTCAGACTCGCTCTAAATGCTTTGGTTTTTGAGTTATAAGCCAAAAACTGCATTTTACCCCTATGTTCTATTTTTTTTTTAAATTTGATTATACTTTATTGATAGTTTGACATTTGTTAGTGGATACATCAAATACCGGTACCTTATCCCGGCCTCGTTAATCGTTAGTAGCATATAGTCCAGTCGATTTGTGCAGATTTTTGACAAAATTGCTCAGATTGTGGTAAAAGCATGAAATTTGGCATAGTAGTAGTATATGTCATGGACAACATTTTAAGCTATGGACCCACTCTGAAATTCGAAATTTGTGGACGAGGCGGCCATTTTAAAATGGCGGCCGTTTGATCTCTGTAGATTAATAAAAAAAATCATGAAAATGATATTAGAGAAGATATTGACATGAAACCTGGTTATTAGAACAACAGTGCTGATTTCAATTGTCTTGTTGAACAAAAGTTTTGGAAATATTACCCATATTGAATGGCGGCCATCTTAAAAAATCTTGATTTTTTTTTAAACCAAAATATGTAGTCATTTTTCGATAAAAAAAATGCATTGTCGAAGATAAACAAATGTATTTGTTTGAGCTATATAAACAGGAAAAAAAGTGAGCATACCCCCCTCCCCGAGTTATTCTTCTGTTTCGTATCGGGTATAACAGCATTAAAACGCGGACCACGAAGAGGATCATAAAATTAACTATTACTCTAAAAGCAATATTCGTTCCACCGCTTGTTCAACACAGAATAAAAGGAGAATTTTATTTTACAAGTACAAATAAAGCAAGAAAATATGTGTATACCTGTCGTTTATAATAATTGTCTGATTACAGGATAATTCGTTTTGTTGATATTGTTCATTTGAAACAACTTTCAAAAACCTTAATTGCAGACATAATGAATTTCATATCATGCAAGTAATGTTAAAAGAACATCAATTACTCAAATGTTTTCAATTGACGTTAAAAATATCTAACAATAAATGATATGTACATTTTTTGCCAAGCCACACTCTGTCTATCAAATCGATCTCATTGTCATCCACATTTACATATCGTAGTACTACTTAATACTGCCTTTACACATTTGCATTTCCTTAGTAACCGTGATCACTTTGACTTATAACATGTATAAGTTGAGCGCTTACTGCAGGAAGTTATTATATAGTCATATGGTATATTCATCACAGATGACAAGGCCTGTCATCTGAGAACTTCATATATATTAATTTTTTTGGGGTAGCCATCTTGAATGATGGCCATTTTGAAAACATGGTTTTCCAATATATCATTATTCGCTAATCTTATTAATTCACTGTTTGCATTCATACATTCTTTACTTATTTTTATTTGATATTCACAAAGAAGTCAGATAAGGCATGCACATGTTTACAAAATAAAGATATCAGTATCAGAATTTTTGTTACTTACATGTTTGCCTAAGTAACTTTTTAAAACAGAAATTGCGTATAAATGATATGATTTATGACCGAATTTTTTTTGGGAAAAGATCAAAATTGTAGTGTTCGAAAACCCTGGGGCTAGATATCAGAAGAACATTATGGGCGATTAGACTGGAAGGAATGTGTGAAACGGCAAGAGAGGATATGTGAGGGTTTGCAATGCCAATCAGATACAAATGGAACAGACATAGACATTTGAGCTGGCAATCACTCTTTTGATGCAAACATATGAAGATGTTGGGTTTTGAAATGATTTTCCTTTCGCTCAATTCGAAACAGTTGAATGAGGGCTATGGAACTGCAGAAGCACTCCAGAATCACAAGGCATAATGGCACAAATCATGTCAAACAAATGTTCAGATCACAAAATATTTCATCAGTAAAAGAGAAAACATACTAGATAAGTTGCCAATTGAAAGAAAACAATAAGTACCTAGACACTGTAAGGTGATACTGGATCAACAAAATCAATGATTGCAGTGTATCTTTTCTGTGGTGATGTATCTGAAGATCTCCATGATACATCGACATTTTCAAATGGACAAAAATAGGGCACGACTGTGCACCTGTACTACAAGACATATTCCCCTAGCCAAAGTAAGAGCTGAAGATGTCAACTCACTAATATCCTGCTTGATGATTGATAAAACTTGACAACATAGCAAATCAGAGAGTACAAGACACAGAAAGAAATCCAGGAATTTTTTATCCTTGGAGCTGTACTTTCCAAAATAATAAAATACATTGATTGCACACGGTCTGGAAGAGGTATATTACTAGTCTCCAAGCTTGCAGACCACGCTAAATTGTAAAGTTAACGCCTGGAACAACTTGGAGTTATCATGGAAGGAAGAACTGATACAACGCTGTTAACAAAATTGGAATGTAGCTACCATAGCAAGCATACAAGCAATATAAATTAGTTCTCTTGATTTTCAACAAAGGTATTCGTGACGCTCTAAAACAGACCTCATAATAAAAGGGTAAAAATAAAGGCATCACCATAGCCATAGCAGGCAAAATATATATGCTTGATACTAAAAATAACTTTACAGGGACACTCAGTAAACGCTGTTGACACGAATCAGTTCAACAGACACACGTTTCCTCAGTAAGAATGACACATGATGGCTAAACACCGCGAAACAGTCCAGTTATATCGTTGAGTGGCAGACAAACATACCATTTCTCAGCTATAATAGTTCAATTGTGCAACTCGTATTCGAATGGATACAACTGCAACTTATCAGTCCTTAGATAGAGAGTAAGATGTCTCAAAGGTTGTGGAACTGATTCATTTTGAAAGCCTACGTTGAATGTCCCTGTAAACCTTTTTAGAGTAGCAAGCCTAACTCTTCAAACTATTCTAGTTACTTTGACTATGAAGAGGCCTTCACCATCACGACTAAAAGACATGACCTGTTCCAGAACTTCCCCAACATATTCGTTGAGAATCCGGAGAAGATGCAACCATTCATGTGTGCTTGCATATCATCGATGGCAGCTAGTTCTCAATTTTTAGAAGTGTTGTATTAATCATTACTTTCATAACAACTCATATTACTAAGAACATCTACTGTACAATTTACAGATATCATCAATTTCAAATATTAAAACAATTTCAGACTGTGAGCCGTCACTGTTTTCTATCGAGGCCCATTCCATGGATAACAGGTTCTTGACTTTCTTTCTGTGTCTCGAATTCTGTCTAATTGTCTTGTCGTCAAGTTTTAACAAACATTTAGCATGTTATCTGCTCCTGAAATATTAATCTCCAGCACTGAGTCTGGCTAAAAGAACCATGGTTAGTAGTTCAAGTGACAGTAACGTACGCTATTGTCGATCATAATTGTCGATGCTTCATGTTGAATGATAGTCAGATACCTCATCTAAAAGAAAGAAAAACAAAACACCCTGCAGTCATTGTTCTTGTTGATTCATCACAACTGTGGCTGGTTATTTTACTGGTTTTTTCAATCCGTGACTCATCTTAGACTTTTTTCGTTTTTCCTGACAAAATATATTTTGATCTTAAGATTTGCCTTGAAAAGATTAATACCTTTTGCCTTGTGATTCTCCCATTTCATGACCTTCATCAACTTGGAACAGTTGTATGCTTACAACAAATGACTGATTACCAGCTCAAATGTCTATGTCTGCTCTTTTTGTATTAGCCTGGCATTGTAAATCCACACGTGTACTCTCTTCGCGTTACGGAATTCGTTCCAGTCTATTTTTTTATTATTTTTTTCAGTTCCAGTGATTTTAATAGCTACACGGTTTTCCTTTTCAACATACAGTGGTCATAACTCATATTGTATATACACAATTTTTGGTGGTAAAAAAGTAACTAAGCCCTATATGCTTAACTGCAATTAAAAGAATTTACGTATTTCTTTACATACATTTATGTGTTAACCATGTTTACATACGCATGGCTTATTTGAGAATATATCCTTTATTAACAGTAAAAAAAATGATTAGCATAACTAGTTGTAAATGCAAATAAAACTTAATATTAATTAAAAAAAACAATTTAGGATAGGGAATAATGATATATTGGAAATTTACGTTTTCAAAATGGCCAACATTCAAGATGGCCACTATATACTTCAATGGTCCTCAATTGATATTCTTTGTCATAAGAAATACGAAAGTTTCTCAAAATTGGGAAAGAAATATATTTTTCATATTTTTTCAAATTATTTTTATTACTTTTTTGGACATGATTTCAAAATGGCCGCCCAGAGCCGCCATTTTGATTTTCTGAATTGGGTCCATAGCTAAAAATGTTAGTAATGACCTCAACTAACACTCTGCAAAGTTTTATGCTTTTACCACGATCTGAGCAATTGTTTCACAATTCGACTGGACTATAGTTAATTTGGTTAGTATTTGTTAGTTTTTTTTAACTGTAATATATACATTTATAAATCATTGTAAATTATAATATATCCAACTAAAACATAATCAATACAGCATGATCAATAAATCTGAATAGATGAAAAAAAATGTAAAGAATAAATAAATAAAAATCACAGAAATCATAACATAGGTGGTGATGTGGATAAGGAAAGAAATGTACATAAAAATAATTCCGGTACATGATGTACCAATTTTTTGATAATCAACCTAGTCTTCAAAAATTGGAAGCCAGGGGTCCCAGCAGATATTGGCCATATGAAAAGGTTTTCTTTTAAAAAATAAATTCTTTTCTAGTGCCAGAGAATCTTTGAGGTAGTTTTTAAGTCCTGTAAAATTTACAATTTTTTCACATAGTTTTGTTCTGTAAATATAAAATTTTGTCAGGAGTATTATTAAGTTTTTTATCATATTATTTCCGTTGTTACCTAAATTTCCAAATAAAATAATATCTATATTAAATGGAATCAATATTTGTGTTTGGTTATAAATCCAATCACCAAGTTCAATCCATAAATCTGAAATTTTATGGCATGTCCAATAAAAATTCATTTGTGCCTATGATTCTGTGCACTATTCTGTACTGGAAGCAATGAAGTTTAGAGCTTTTTGTGGTGTAGAAAGACATATTATGCACTTTTTTTTCAATCAAAATTTTTATTTAATCTTAGAGACCATTTATCTTCACAACTAGGCCTTGTACTACTTTTTTCTAAGAAAACATTATACATATCTTTTGACCCTTTATTTGACAAAAAAAAATGTTCTAATATTATTTGGTAGAATTGGTCCATGAACTTTATTAAGATTTTCTATAGAGATATTATGTTTAAGGGAATTTTGATATGATTTTATTGCTGATATAACTCCATTATAAACTAGAAAGTTAGATTTAATTTCATAAATATTTTTGCATTGCTCAAACGACATTAATTTACCCTCACTATCTACCAGATCATTAATCAATAAAATACCGTTATCAGCCCAGTCTTTATAAAACACACTTCTGCTACCTATTTTAATATTTCCATTATTCCAAAGTGAATCTGTTAAAAATTCTTCTTCATTTTTTGGTTTAAGTTTATTTAGCATTTCTGTCCATGCTTTAAAAATCTCTTTCCAAAAGGGGTTTTTACATTTGTTTGGTGGGCCTAGAAATACTAGTTTTTCAATATCAATATTTTCTGTGCTTTCTATAAGCTTTTTGAGTTTTGTATTGTTTTTTAGCAACCGTCGGACCCACGTTAATTTTAACCCTGTTATATATTCTTCAATATCTAACATTTTCAGCCCCCCAAATTTATGTTCCAGACATAATATTTCTCTTTTAATCTTGTCAGGCTTGTTTTCCCAAATAAATGAATAGATTGTACGAATAAGTTGTTTTATAGTAGTATTGCATGGTGTTGGTAATGTTAAAAACAGATGATTTAATTTTGAAATAATTAGTGTCTTGATAATTGTTATCTTTCCCACTGGAGTAAGTGTTTGTCTAGACCAAATATTGATTATATTTTCAATTTCTTTTATTTTAGGATAATAATTCAAAGATTCCATTTCTTGCAAATTGACAGAACAGTTTATTCCTAATAGTGTAAACCTACTGGAACCCCATTCCAATCCCCACTTTACACACATGGTGTCTTGACTATATTTTTTCTTTCCTATCCACACCACCTTTGTCTTGTCTAAGTTCATATGGAGACCAGACATTTTAGCATATTTATGTAATAAGCGGAGAGATGCGTCAAGGCACTCTGGTGAACCGTCAAGAATAATTGATGTGTCATCAGCATATTGAGAGATCAAATATTCAGTATCATCTATTTTAATTCCCTTTATATCTTTATTTTTTCTAATTAATATTCCAAGTATTTCTGCACATAAAAGAAATATATACGGTGATAAAGGATCCCCTTGTCGACAACCTCTTTGAATTTCAAAGAATTCAGATAAAAAAAACAATTTTGAGAAACTGCAGAACTTATATTTTTGTAAAAGGTTCTTACCCATTGTTTTATAGAGGGGCCGAAATTTAAAAAGTCTAAAACGTCTTCAATGAAATTCCATGATACAGAATCAAAAGCTTTTTCAAAATCTATGAGAAGGAGCAGTCCTGGTAAATCATTTAGTTCTGTATGAAATAATATATCGTAAATAAGACGAGTATTCTCCCCTATAAATCTACCCGGAATAAAGCCAGTCTGATCACTGTTAATAATTTGAGGTAGAACTAATTTTATACGCTCAGCTATGCAGCTTGATGCTAATTTATATGTGGTATTTAGTAAACTTATTGGTCGCCAGTTTTTCATAAATTGTCTCGGTTTATCTCCCTTTGGTATACAGGTTATAATACCTTGTCTTTGAGTAATTGATAATTCCCCCTTTTCGTAACCATTAATTATAGACCGAAATACAAATTTTCCTATATCTATCCAAAAAAACTTGAAAAATTCATTTGTGAAACCATCTGACCCAGGGCTTTTTTCATTTTTCATTTTTCGCAAAGCAGTTGTCAATTCACCATAAGTAATTTCACCCTCCAAAGATTCTCTAATGTTATTATTTATTTTTTTAATATCAGTATCAGGGATTTCATTGTTTAGGTTAACATTATTCAAACTTTCTGTTTTAGTATATAGCCTTTTGTAATAATTGTTTGCTTCTTTTAATATTTACTTGCTCACTGATAGTGTCCCCTTTTTCATTGACTAATTTTGGAATAGTTTTATTTATAAAATGTTTAGTTTCTAAATTTAGAAAAAAGTTTGAAGGTTTTTCTCCTTCTTCTATCCATTGGATTTTGGATCTGATGTTAGGTCCCCCTCATCTTTTCTTGTCTTAATACTTTTAGATCAGTTTTCTTTTTTTCAGTTTCAATAAATATTTCTTCTGTCAATATTTGTTCTTCTAGTTTTTTAATATCTTCTGATAGTATTCTTTCTTTTTTATCTTTTTGTTTCTTCCTAAAAGAAGCATATGAAATTGATTTTCCTCTAATTTCTGTTAATAAAGTTTCTAGAAAGAGTTGATCGTTTATAGTAAATTGAATTTCTAAGTCATTTATCTTTTCTAATGTTTCTCTCTTGTATACTAGTGATGCGTATTGTTCTTTAACTTTATTTATAGTCTCTTTAACAGCAGCTGAATATTCAATGTCATGTAAAAGTGAATTGTTAAATTTCCATAGACCTTTACCAAATATAAAGTTATTCATCTTTAAATGTAACATTATTGGGGAGTGATCGGATCTATAACTGTTGAGAATGTGTATATCATGTACATGCTGATTAAGGCCTTGCGATATTAAAAAGAAATCCAATCTTGCTTGTTTAATGGGATTATTTTTTCTCCATGTAAATTTTTTTAGTTCAGGGTACAATTCCCTATAGGGATCTGTTAAATCATAATTTTCTATTATATTTAAAACTTTCTCTTTGGCTTTTTGGTTATTTACATTTTGGTAATTATAAGTATCAAGATTTTGGTTTTGGACTAAATTGTAATCTCCAGTTATTAAAACTGATTGGTTGTTCAAGTCTTCTATTGTATCCCTTACTCTAGAATAAAATTCAGGTGAATCTTTATTTGGACCATATAAGCTTATCAAAGTTATTCTTTTTCCTTCAATTTCAATATCAATTCCTAACAGATTTCCTTGATCATCTTTTTTCATCCTATGTATCTTGTATTCAATGTTTTTGGTAAAAAATATTGCTACCCCTCTTTTGTTTGTTGTAAAAGAATTGAAAATACAGTCTCCTCCCCATAGATTTTTTATTGATATTTCTTCTGTTTCTGAAAAATGTGTATCTTGTAAACAATATATGTGGCAATTTTTTGCTTTAAGATAATCAAAAACATCTCTCCTCTTCTCCTTTGAATTTAAACCTTGACAGTTGTATGAAACAATTTTTATACCACTATCACTCATTTATTCAATTTTATTTTTATAGCTGAATAATAAATACTTGAGATTTGATAAGAGTATTGCGACCGTCTTCTCCCATAGTGTTTTATATAAGTAAGTGATAATGTAACTCTGAAATGTCTGACCTCCTCTACCTTGTCTGCATTAATTTCCTGCTGTATCCTAAATACATCATAGTTTCCATACAATAAGTAATACTGTGTAAAAATGAAAAACAAACATAAATAATAAAAAAAAAAAAAAAGAAAGAAAATTTGAGATCATAGTGTAAATATCAAACATCTAATAATAATTAAAAACAAATTACTATTGTAGTGAAGAGTAACCTATCCACTTGGATAATTAAGAAACTGAATGGGTCCATCAATGCCCATGCTACGTCAATCTTTAAAGACCCAAATGTTGCAAAACACCTATCCGACCTCCATGACAAATATGTTGTTGTCCCCGCAGATAAAGCCCCAAATAACATCGTTTTTGTGTGTAAAAGTCACTACATCAACTGCTTGATAAACGAATTAGGTATTGACAATTCACTTGGAAACTCAACATATACCCTCACGACACTTACCAAAGAGGAAATCCTGGATAATCATAGGTCTGTTCTATGTTCCTTTGGAATTTCAACCAAAGATGAAGAACTGGATCTTCCATCACTGTATTGGATACCTAAACTACATAAGTGTCCTTACAAACAACGGTATATTGCTGGGTCTTCTAAGTGCTCCACGAAACCTCTTTCTAAATTATTAACATCTATTTTATCAGCAATCAAAGACGGGCTTCAAAGTTATTGTGAAACTGCCTATTCTAGAGGTGGCGTGAATCAGATGTGGATACTTAAAAATTCAAAAGATCTTTTAGAGTACATACAATCTAACTCTCTTTCATCTTGTAACAGTATTAAAACATTTGACTTTTCTACTCTGTACACAAGTAATCCACATTCCAAACTAAAAGACAAATTGAAAGAGTTGGTATTACTTTGCTTCATAAAAAAGAATGGCCAACGTAGATACAAGTATCTTGTCTTAGGGAGGGATAAATCCTACTTTGTAAAGAATCACTCTGATTCAAACAAAAAATTCTCTGAAACTGATATTATCAAGATGCTTGATTTCTTGATTGACAACATATTTGTTACGTTCGGAGGACGTGTTTTTCAACAGATTGTCGGCATTCCAATGGGAACAAACTGTGCCCCTCTACTCGCCGACTTGTTTCTTTATTATTATGAGGCTGACTTCATGCAGGAACTTCTTAGGAAGAAAGACAAGAAGTTAGCAATATCCTTTAACTCTACTTTCCGCTATATAGATGATGTTCTTTCACTAAACAATTCAAAATTTGGTGACTATGTGGAACGCATCTATCCAATCGAACTAGAGATAAAGGATACTACAGATACAATTAAGTCGGCTTCATATCTTGACTTACATCTAGAAATTGACAATGAGGGTCGGTTGAAAACAAAACTTTACGACAAAAGAGACGATTTCAGTTTTCCAATTGTGAACTTTCCATTTCTAAGTAGCAACATTCCAGCAGCACCTGCATACGGGGTATATATCTCCCAATTGATACGATATTCCCGTGCTTGCATTTCCTATCATGATTTTCTTGATAGAGGTTTGCTGCTCACAAGGAAGCTATTAAACCAAGAGTTCCAAATAGTGAAGTTGAAATCATCCCTTCGTAAATTTTACGGACGCCATCACGAGTTGGTTAACCGTTATGGAATAACCGTTTCACAAATGATATCGGATATGTTCCTTACGTCGTAACTACAATCCCCTTCCCTTTCATGAATATGACCTACCGAATTAGACTATTTACCGGATTTGTAATCACATAAGCAACACGACGGGTGCCACATGTGGAGCAGGATCTGCTTACCCTTCCGGAGCACCTGAGATCACCCCTAGTTTTTGGTGGGGTTCGTGTTGTTTATTCTTTAGTTTTCTATGTTGTGTCGTGTGTACTATTGTTTTTCTGTTTGTCTTTTTCATTTTTAGCCATGGAGTTGTCAGTTTGTTTTAGATTTATGAGTTTGACTGTCCCTTTGGTATCTTTCGTCCCTCTTTTGTGTTCAAATATTTTTTAATACAGAAATACTGTGTACAAAGGGAGATAAATCTAATTAATTTAAATTATTATAAAAATTATCTCCATTATATAATGAGTTTTCATATCAAAATCTAAATGCATTAAATATACACTGTTTTGGTTGATTTAAGTAACTTTTTATTTTATTTCAATTCAAATGAGTCAGACCGAAAGAAATAGTGGGTTAATGAAGACAATAAATATGTGTATATTTAGTTTTTGCTTTCAACATGTACAAACAGACAAAACAAATGTTTGATTTTCAATGAAATCAATAGATTTGTTTTGTTTATATTGTTTATGTAGTGTTAACATTTTCAGGATTTTGCAAGTGTTTATTTTTTTTCTTAATACACTTCATGATATTTACACCATGAGCACAGGAAAGCATGTATATGTAACTAGTAATTAATAGCAACTAATCTAAAAGCTCTTGACATGTACAAATTAAGCTTCAGTCATGCACAAATTAAGCTTCAGGCAAATCAACACAAATAAAAATCATATAAATATAAGCTAAGCAGTAAGCAGTAAGCACTAGTAGAAAAACATAAAGCATGATTGATAGGGCTACACAATTGATTCTCTTTTAAAAGAAATAAAATTTTAAATTTCGCAATAAATTTTCAATTATTAGTACTATTTGTTAAGCCAGCTTCACTTATTCATTCAAGTCATTTGTAATAACCTCACCTTCTATCATGGTGTTATTTGAGACAAGATAACAGTAAAAAAATTCTGTCCCATAAAGTTTCATTAGAACAAGGCTTCTAATGATGAATTTTGTGTAAATTTAACTTTTTTACGGTTTCTATTATCGGGTGAGTACTGACCTTACAACCAGTCATTTAAGCGTGAGAAAAACAAATAGTCGTTAAGCTTTAAAATTTGGAGACTATATAATATGTATATATGACTTGCATAGTTTAACCTAGTATCCTATCTTGGCTATTTCAGTGGGGTAGGAAAAACATTCCTGTTTTACCGACATTACATGTTGGAAAGCACTAAAATAAAAATATCAAGCTGTAGCAAACAAAAAGCGCAAGAAAAAAAAACAAAAAAAAAAACAACATACACACATCACAAAAAAAAAAACAACAAAAAAACAGAACATTAACACATCTATACTTACTGCTATGTCACACCCTAAAATATATCAAAGTATTAAATATACATTTTTGTATATTTGTTTATGAATATACATATTTATACCGAACAAGTAAATATACCAAAAAAAAAGAGATACATATATATAATTTGTGTACTGTTTGTTCTACATGTACAAGTGTTGATCAGACACAACTGATGTCTTTACGGACGTTCCAGACATCTCGTGCATTTAGACGGGTTTCTAAAACCAAGTGTACACCTCTTGCTCTTATCCTTGTTTGTAGTTTTTCTTTAGTCCTGATGTTATACGCTATTTTCGCAAGATCGTTACGTGCCTCTTTCATGATAATAGGGAGATCATCAACAATTCTTATCCTTTTTTTTTGCAAGTTTGTAAGCCTGAGCCATTATACATTGCTTGTCGTCATAATGCATGAACCTAACAATAATTGCATCAGGGCGTTTTGTACCTTCAACTGGAGCTTTAGCGGGAATCCTATGTGCATTTGCAATAGGGAAACTGTCGGCTTTAAATTTTTCGATACCAAGATCTTTAACAAATAAGTTATCAATCACTTCCCAAATTATCTCATTTGGTTTTTGTTCGACTCCATAGATGAGGACATTGTATTTCCTATCATGTTTCTCAAGTAGTACTTGACATTCTTTGAGTGAAGCAAGTTTTTTGTCTATGTCTAATTTGAGCAATTCTAATTTCTCGGTTTCTAAACAATTGAACTGAGATTCCAAATGTCCCACACCTCTCTCAAGCTCATTGTGGTCTTGCCTAAGTTGTTGTACTTCAGTGTTTGTGATACTAAGGTCTATGTTCTATTTTTAGCCATGGCGGCCATCTTGGTTGGTAGGCCGGCCACCGGACACATTTTTCAAACTAGATACGCCAATGATGATTGTGGTTTGGCTTAATTTGGCCCAGTAGTTTCAGAGGAGAAGATTTTTGTAAAAGTTGACGACGACGGACAGGGAAAAGCTCACTGGGCCCTTCGGGCCAGGAGAGCTAAAAAAGGTACAGGGTGCACTGCTTTCAGTAAAGGACATTCACGTATTTGATTTTCATTCCGATATAGCCAAGGTTCCAATGGATAATTGTCGTTCCTAAGTCTAAGGTTGTAGATTGAATCGTTTATGTATAAATAAAATTAAAAAAAAACCAATTCTTCATGACACGTACTGGCTTCCGTAAATCCGTGCTCTTAACTAACACCGAGAAGACGGTTTTCAGAACTGTACGATGGACAGACTACAGTTTGAATGCTTTCTTATAACCTGATTGGAATATATTACTTACTCTATAATAATTTAAGTTCGTTAAATGATTGGACCATTACACCTAGTAAATGTCTTTTAAAACTGTGGTGTGTCGGATCTGAACTCCTTATTAAGGTAAATAGATTTTGGCTGGTTACCATTCACACATATCGGTACTACCCAGGTAACATTCTTTAATAGTTATTCCACGATGACGCATTGTGTCAGTGTAAGATCACCCTGATTGCCGGAGGCCAGAGGGTAATCTAACACTGACACACCAAGTCCGAGTGGGATAACTATTTTACATCCCAGCTGTTTTAGATAAGACGAAAAACCATTTACAATTCATAAAATCTAGTTTAGAACGCCACACAACCATTATAATATACTTTATACATAACTATATGATTTATACCAGTTTTGACCCCCGAACACGATGAGTAAATATCAAACAATATCAACTCGCCCCACTGGCCAATCGGCTCAACCTATATCGCCACTTTATGAAAAATTACCCCACTCTTGTTTACCGACTCGCCCTACTTTTTAAAAAGTGTAAAATCAAACTGAACAATCACTGACAACTCACTTATCAACGAAAAGGGTTTAAACCCCACTGAATAAAGATCTGCCAACTCGCCCCATTTATAAATATATCTTGCTTCCTTTAAGTATGTTAAATTACTGATAGTTCGTATCCAGTCGTTCTAGTGTAGTGGTTGTGTCGTGGCTTGATATGCTAAAGGTTTTGATTTCGAATCGCAGGATATACACTGGATTTTTTCTACGTGAATTTTGATAGATAGTCTTTTCCGTATAATTGTATATTTAATTCTATGTTTTATAGTGGGTTGGACATTCCCGCCAAAATGTTACAGAACAAAGGAAAGCATGCATAACAAAGAAACTCAAACTGGGGTGATCTGGTAAGGTCGATCCGGCTCAGATCACCCTTGTTAGAAAAAAGGAGCTGGGATGTCAATAGCCGATTTTCCGCAAGAATTTGGTATCACACACGTGATTATTTCACACACAATCCAGTCGGTCACTGTTTCGTTCATTTCACACGTGAAAACAAAAGAAAACCCTAGGTATCACACATTTTTACAAATACAAATATGATTACTGCACATAGCGATCATAGTTACGCTTTATTTATTGGATTTGACAAAAATCTTTAACATTTACGAAAATTATTTTAGAGGCATATATACACATTCAATTGTGATTGTAATTCGTCTGTAAATAAAAATATTCACATCAGATAAGACTCAGATTCAATTGCCAAACTTGTCTTATATTTAACCCAAATTTTATCGATCTAATGACATACCAATTATCATAAAGCGTCAAATAGTGACTAATCCGTGCGGCGCATCCCCTCCACTCAAAAATAATAAGTGACCCACACAAACACCTAGATCGATGGGCTGGGTTGGATATTGTTTTTACATACCTAGCTTTTCATATCAAGACAGCAGACGTTGCACAACAAAGACTGAAATATATATGAAAGGATATCTAAAAAGAAAAAAATACTCTCAGACGATAAAAGCATTAAAACATGTATGCTCACATATTTTAAGCAATGTTAAATGACTATGAATGTTTGGAAAGGAGATGTGAATTATACATCATTAATTGAAACAGCAATCCAATTAAACAGGCAATTTACTTCTAAAGTGTTAACCACCCCAAGGGTGACTGGGGTATAGAAATATGGTCACTTGGTCTTTTCCCAACCGGCAGTAAAACGATTGCCGAAATGGGGCGTCCGTTTTGCTGTGCGGGATGTATCAAGTTCGCAGTTACGTCCGGTCAGAAGGGGGACGTTAAATCCGATGCCTCGTGTAAAGAGGATGCCACGCTCTTTGCACGTTAAGAACCCTTGCAACAACTCTTTGAAGGGTCCGTAGGTGTTCTGTTGCAAGGCAAAATGTCTGTCTCTATCCAATATACTTTCATTTTCCAGTGGCAGTCCAAATTTCCCTGACCATCATCCCAGATGGCCTCTATTGTATCAACATACCTATTGTATTTATTGTGAACTTGTTCTCGTCTTACATATGCATGAAATATTTGCCACTGGACGTTCAGCAACCAACAATCAATCAATCGAAAGTGTTATTGACATTGTTCATTTGAATTAACACATATGACTCTGTGTAAATCCACGAAAATTGGTATCCTGGAACAAAAGTGCTTTAACAGTACAAGATATTGAGACAAAATATAGAATTTATCAAGTGACAAAATCGATTGAAAAAAACCCAATAAAAAAGCAATATTTCATTTTCCATTTCCTCAATTGTATACATGTATTTAAAGATTATAATATCCCACTCTTAAACTCCTGCATTAGTATCAGTATATATTTGATATAATGGTTGATTTTTTAGAAAGAAAAAAAAATACTTCATATGATAATATGAACTTTAAACTTTCAGAGGGCATACTAATGTCTCGGATAAACATCACAAACATGATCTCTTAGCAAAAGCTGTTGATGTCCGAGTTCAGCGATACCCGTCAAACAAAGTGTATAAAATACCTTATAAATTATCTATTTATAATATATCATGTAGCTTTTCAACTGTAGCGGCTCTTTTATATCTTTGGCTTTGAAACATTTGGTTTGGGCTGCTCTTGATGAAAAGTATACCAACAAAAGCTATTCGTACACATGGAATTCATAACGAGTTGTTTCCATTTTTGTTCACTCGAATACCAGTGCTATGTTTAGAAACATTGTATTTCAAGTAAAATTCTAAAAATCTAGATTTTGTAGAAATGCGTTGTTTATATAAATAGATATATTCATCCAAACATGGAATTACTTTATAAAGCTTATCATTTATTTCAATAACGGAGATGTTATATATAAAGACATCGACATTTCTATTTTTGTTTATTTTTATTTCGTTACGTTACCCTTTCAAAGATCTGACCAATCACAGTAATATCAACAATATAGTAAAACAAACCAACGTCTGAGTCGTTCGACGAAAATAGACTTATACAACATAAACTAATGCAAAACTGAACAGCAAACAAAATGAAAATCGTCGTAGCCCGATAACATGTTTACCCAACTTCAAACACTATAAGTACATAATGTATATACAAAATCAAACATTTTATGAGTAACATTGGAAAACATATAAATATGCACAACGAGCATCAGCAAATAAGTTCGATTGGAATTTAAAAGTTAGGATTATGTGGTATAGAAGCGGCACTTTGAAATGATGTCTTTTTTTTCAATTCAATGACAAAAATTTTGACATCTGACAATACAGTGTGTTCAATACGATGTTATACGATATCTACAGTAAAGCTCCTTTTACGATTGCATAATTGACTGTCAAAATATAAAATCCGCCATAGCGAACAACATAGTGAATTACAAAAAAATGAATGCAACGCCAGATAAAAACATCTTTAAAGCCTAATTTAGAAACCATTGAGTCCTACAAGAATTAAAGATCTTTTATCAGACATTTGCAAAATTTTAAACAAATTCGATATTGGTTCAGCCAATACAACCTGTTAATTAGTATACCAGGCGCGAAAATTAATATTGTGTTTTATCTGAAAGTAAATAACATATGCTTCAAGACATAGCTTATTTTCAGGAAGACTTACATACATATATTTAAACTGCATTCTTAAACGACTTAAGATTGATCGTCACTGTATGACAGTTAAAAAAAAAAATAAGAAGGGAAATTTAAACGGGAAATTTTATTTTAGAGACAGTAGCTAACTAAGGCGTAACCACATGAAAGTAAAGTGTTGACGAAGGGAATTCACCATTGTCTTCTGATAAATATTTTGTTATAAATAATTCTTAGAAACCTCAAATAATTTGTACAAACTAACATAATTCAGGCTTTAACTTCATTTTGAATCTAGATCAGAGTGTTTGACATATTTCTTTTGCAACAAAACACAAGAAAGAATCTATACGTTCGTATAAAAAAATCATTTTGACAGTGGTAAACATCTGGCGAAATGCATACATTTAATTAAACCAAAAAGGGGACATGAGTTTATTGTCGTCCATATCTCCCGACATTTATATGTTTCACTCGAGACCTTTTCTTCAATGATGCAAGTTAATCTGCAAAATATCCCGAAAGCCTAGTGTACGTCCCAATGAAATGTTAAACGAAAAAATGCAGGACATTAATAATCAAAGAAGAATGAATCTAAATGAAAATTTCCTTTTCGGAATCACAACTGTTATGGTGTTCGTACTGTGCAATCTCTAGTTTCTATACAGTGTTTTGTACATTTTTCGTCCTTTCGCTTTTGTTCGTCTATTGTGCACGTGGTAGCGTAGTAAGTTTTTTTTTGTAAGTATGACGTTATTAGTTTTGATTGTCCCTCAGTATATTTCGTCTTTTTACAACACTGCAAGTATGCCTTGCACGATTTTTTCCTCTTTTCCCTAGAATTGTAATGTTTCTTCCAGACAAAGCTATGTCAGCTTTGCAATTAATGAGTTTCAAACAACTCTCAGAGAAGTTAACCCTTATGTTCAATCAAATTTATGAATTGCTGACGTGGAAAAATATCTATAATCCATTGCAGAAGTTACACAGGTATAAAATATGTAGGTTTTAATGACAATAAAAACAGCATGAGGTTGCTTTTGGTTTAGTTATGCATATAGAAAACGGGATACTATTTTCAATTTACAATAAAAACAAATTCCAAAACGTCACCGTTCATACAGCTTTATATTTGCACAAATATTATTAATGTAATGACAAAAGATTAATCTTTAATACTATACGAATAAAGGCAACAGTAATAAACCCTGTTCAAAAGTCATAAATGGGTTGAGAGAAAACAAATCCTGGTGACAAACTAAAACCGAGGGAAACGTATCAACTATACGAGGAAAACAATTGAACAACATGAATACTGAAGTGCGATAAAAAAAAAAAAAAAAAACCACCAACATACATAGAAACGAACCATTTATAACAACTGCAATATTCCTGACCTGGTGCAGGACATTTCATGAAAAAAGGTGGTTTGAACCTGGTACAGGACAACTCTTTTAAAAATAAAGAAATAAACAGTTGTTATACATTTCGTTTTCTGATGCAATAATTTTCCATACTATGTGCATGCACAGTCTTGTTATTTAACAACTGACAAATTTGGTAATGTCTGAAACGATGTTGTGATTAATGAATTAGGCTGTTGCTCATATTGAAACTGACAAATTTTACTCAACTATTTATGGTTAATTTGTGCGTGTTCTTATCAGATATATTCGATAACACTGAATTAATTGCAACAATAAATGTTTATACGATAAATGACCAGACACTTTATTATAAAATAATAGAATCAACCTTGCAACTGTGCAAGTTATATATGACCAACTGACGCAATTTGTCATCATACCATGTAACGACTACTCGGATTTAATTTCCCTCATCACTTGAAATGAAAAAAAACTAAAATCAAAGTTGAATCAACACGTTGCCCAGCAGTCAGCCCTTCTGTGTTGAAATGAATGATTGATATGGTCATAATTATATATTAACTGTTTACTTCGAATTTTTGAAATACTAAGCTTTTCGACCCCAACAATGGATTACCTTAGCTATATTTGGTAAAACAGTAAGACATTTTTGGTCCTTAGGGCCTTTTTAACTGTTTTTGATTCTAGCGTCACTTATAAGTCTTTTGTAGACAAAACGCGCGTCTGGCGCAAATACAAAATATTAATCCTGGTATCGATGATGAGTTTAATTCAAACAAGGCTAGGAATGCTAAGTGACGTTTAACTGTTAGTACTAACTAGCATAATAATGTGCTAAAGAGGCAATAATCCGACAAAATAGCAGTAAATAACCAAAAGACCATCAATTATTTTTTTGTATAATCATAATATCTGCAATTACCTATATTGTTTATATTTGTCTTTTTTTATTTACATTTAATCTCAAATGGCTAATAATTTGGTAAACAGACGTCTATTTAGACTACATAGACTAATCAGTGACGCTTGAATCAGGACCGACACAAAGCCTTTCTGTGTTTCCTTTAAAACGCAAAATCACAAAAATACTGACCTCCAAGGAAAACTCAAAACATAATCTCCCTTAAGCCTCGGTCACACCTTACCGGATAGCACTAACGGACGCAAAACGGATGAAAATAAAAGTTGTCCGTTGACAAAATTGTTATCCGTTGGGAGTCCGTTGATGTACTGGCCGAATATAACGGACGTGTAACGGATGCATAACGGACACACAGCGGATATGCAACGTACAAAAAACGGACACGTACCGGACAAAACGGATGTCGAACGTACATCCAACGGGCGAGTACCGCATACAACGGACACCTAACGGAAGCGTACCGGATAAAACAGATGAACAAGATATACGGAAAAATCAAAGGCGACAATAATAAAACATATAAATCGCATAAATATTCAAAATGTTTCTGTGTTACTGGGTTTGGTTTGTTCTTCAAAATTCCGACAAAGGGCAGTGTCTACCCTGAATATGAACTGCTTGATTGTGAAGACATGCCTATACTCTAAGATCGATTATGAATGATAAGAATTCATGAACCTTAAGAAATCTGACATACCAATAATTGGCATTACTGACGCAAAATTTTCAATTGGCATTTATCCGTTTCAGATCCGTTCATCATCCGTTTTATCCGTTATACGTCCGGTAGAAGTCCGTTTCTCCTCCGTTCAACATTCGTTTTTTCCGTTAAACGTCCGGTAGAAGTCCGTTGGTGAATTTATCTTCCAGATCTCCAACGGATGTATAACGGACACGTAACGGATACAAAACGGACGAGTACCGTACAAAACGGACGCCTAACGGATGTTCAACGGATATTTTATCCGTTGGACGTCCGTTCAAAGTTTTGAACATGCTCAAAATTTTCCACCGGACAAAACGGACGTCGACGGATAAAACGTACGCTTAACGGACATGCAACGGATATGGACGGACGTCTAACGGATAAGAACGGACGTCTAACGGACATGAACGGATTGAAAAAAAGTTATCCGTTAGGCGTCCGTTCGAGCTATCCGGTGAGGTGTGAGCGAGGCTTTGTCAAATGGCAAAATCAAAAGTTCAAACACATCAAATAAATTATAAACAACTGTAATATTCCTGACTTGGTACAGGCTTCTTCTTATGTAAAAATGGTGACTGAAACCTGGTTTTATAGTACTAAGGATGTTCTTATTCCAGGAGAAGATTACCTTAGCCGTATTTGGCGAAACGTTTTGGAATTTTTGGTTCTGAATGCTCTTCAACTTTGTACTTGTTTGGCTTTATAACTTATACTTCTAGTACCTTTGATAACTTTTTATAGTAAGATGAACCTCTCCCTTGCATAGCAGTCGCATCAAATTCCGTAATATTGACAACAAAAAAATGCCATTATTAATCAAAGAAACACAATACCATTTCATTAAGAAATTTATATCCTATACTGGACTTTAGAAACTCAACACACATTTTGGTTAAAATATATTAAAATATTATGATTCGTCATCATCAGACAAATGAGTTGGTTGCATATATGCTTTCCCTGCAATGGTGTCAGGCCTAACCAAAGTTTCAGTGAATACCACATG
Organism: Mytilus edulis; assembly: GCF_963676685.1. Taxonomy (NCBI): domain Eukaryota; kingdom Metazoa; phylum Mollusca; class Bivalvia; order Mytilida; family Mytilidae; genus Mytilus; species Mytilus edulis. The sequence continues at coordinate 34,027,879 of NC_092348.1, forward strand.
ATTTTGACTTTAAAAATGTCGTTATTAATTCAACGTTTCAACTGCCAATTGTTTTAGGACAACTTTGAAATCAATTGAATTTATGTTTATACATTTATTTAACTTAAAATGCCTATTTGAAAAGTGGACTAATCAGAATAGCCTAGTGTTCCGTGTTTGAAGTCCGTCGGTATATATAAAAGAACTACAAAACTAAATCAAAATAATTCACACGTTTTTGAGATGTTACTATGACTTTTTGACGTAAAAATGTTTTGATGTCGCAATTACGATTGATTTAATTGTAAATGTGTATCAGATTCCCAGTTTCGTAACTTACAAACGAAATACTTGAGATCTTGTCAAAGGCTTAAGAGGTATATATAGATAGATAAAAGATTAATCTTTTAAATGAATTCAATATTTTTATTATGCAATCATTATGTTATCAATTATTATGTAATTAGTCGCAAAATCTGGGTAAGTTCACTTGAATGAATTTAGCTCTATCATTTCTTTAACTATACTGAAATGCAGAAGCTAATTTCATTTGAAACTGGAAATTTGGTGGAAAATATTTTAGACACAGTTAACTTTATAATTGGTTACATAATTGTTGCATAATACTAAAATTGCATTAATTTGAAAGAGTAATCTATTAGCTATCCAAAACTACTACTTTTATAAATTTTCAAGCATTAGAAAGAAAGTTACAGCATTTTAAAACTTGGAAGTTGTAGTTATAAAATCTTTGTACTGTGCTACCTTAAATAGCCACAATCACGTCATTACCATTTTTAATTTTCCCTTCTTTAACACCTGCTATTGGATTTCGAAGAAGGGCTCTTGAGTGCAGAGCAAATAATAATTACTCTAACAATGGATTTGCAAATCTTGATATTACTTTCATAGATATAGCAAGATGTGGTGTGAGTGCCAATGAGACAACTCTCCATTCAAATAACAATTTATAAAAGTAAACCATTATAGGTCAATGAACGGCCTTCGACACGGAGCCTAGGCTCACACCGAACAACAAGCTATAAAATATCTGATTGAAATCCAAGCTTATAATGAACAAATATCAAAAACTAGATACTTCATGTGACCACAAAAAAAACACTGCCAAAATGTTTACATAGTTAGTGTTGCAAAAACAAGTGATACATGTCAAATAACATAAGTATAATAATGTCCTAAATTCGGAACACGCCCGTTGTTGAAAGTATGGTTCACCTTAAAAATGTGTAAGATATCAATGAAAGTATGTTAAAGACAAAAAAAATAAACAAAGTTGTTTGCCAAAAAATAAATAAAAGAACTTGATTAATCTATTGCAAAAGATATTACATTGGTGAATAGTCAATTGTTTTTAATATAAAGATTAAAGGCGGTGACTAAACCAAACATATTAGCTTTATAAGAACAGGAAATGACAACTTATAAAGATCAAGGTGTTAAATGAAAGTTTTTGTTGAAATGTGCTGTACTGAGTACTGTACTAAGTAGAATAATAATGTGTGTTTCATTTCACCGCTTACACAGGAAAACATTTAACGGGTTCGAAAGTGTTTACTGCGCATGAAACGCATGCAGTTTATAAATTTAAAATGTTTGTTTTCATTTTTGCTGCCCTGGATTGATAATATTGCTGGTGGGCTATACGTCCATGAGGATATAATCAGCTCGATACTGACTTCATGTACAACAAACCATATTAGAATTGTCCGTCTATAAATTAGGAAATCGTAAAAAAATCAATTCTTATCGTACTTTATTTGATATTTTTAACTTTTTTTTATTCGAGCGTCACTCATGAGTCTTTTAAAGAAGAAACGCGCGTCTGGCGAAAATATAAAAACAATTAAATCCTAGTTTCTAAGATGAGTTCATTTAATAGATTACACTTTAATATCGAGAAAACAAGGTCATAGAAATATAATTGATTGCAGTAGTAAAGTGCACGGATTGTAACATTGATATTACAACAATTTAAATACCGCAATAAGATGTAGGTGTTTTAAATGTTATTTGCCACATTTGTCAATTTCTGTTCAAAAACAGGATATTTCACGGCTACAATTATGCCTATTGTGCCCTGGTATGCGATCATTGTATATTTTCATTATCTTTTTTAGATCGATTGAATAGTGTTTGGTGGTATTCGAAGATATAACTGTATGTTTCCCTTCGATCTTGTAAAAAGTAAAATCACAAAAATAATGAACTCTGAAGAAAATTCAAAACGGGAAGTCCCTAATCAGATGACAAATTCAAAAGCTCAAACACATTAAACGAATGGATAACAAGTCATATTTCTGACTTGTATAGGCATTTTTCTATGTAGAAAGTGTTGGTTAAAACCTGGTTTTATAGCTAGCTAAATCTCTCATTTGTATGACAGTTGCACCAAATTCAATGAATCAACAACGATTTGTGAACAACACAACAAACAGGCATAATAGGTAAAAATGTAAACATGGTAAAATAAGGGTACAGCAGTCAACATTTTTTTTTATAAACTTGGAATGTAATCAATATAAAAACAAACAAATATGTAACAAAGAAGCCAATAATTTTATTAAGAAAATGCCTGTTGTTTTCGGGTGTTCATTGAATAAACTGCTCAGTTGAAAGGTTACGGCTTTTATAGAAGACTAACAATTATTGGTTATTCTTTTTTAGATTAAAAATATAAAATACGTGTAAAATGCACTTTTTAAACGGTTCTTGACTTTGGGCATGTATATTTTATAGTTGCTGTACAGTGTAAGAGTTGGACATTTTTTATGCCGTATTCTCCACATTAATTGTCTATTATAAAATAATGGGATGGATCCAAAGCTATGTACTAATATTTTTGATTGGGACTTGCCAGTTAAAAATGGACATGGAAAATTCTCGTTTGTTGTATGTTTAGTTAGTATCAAGATATACGCCGGGCTTTTCGATGAAATTTACAATACCACCGACACGAGGTAAGAAACAAACAGACAATTTTTATCCAAATGTTTGGTCGAAATGTTTCCGCCAACAAGGGAAATGAGGGGTTCAAAATCAACCGAAGGCTACGAATGAGTCTGAAATGACAACGAATTTATGAATGGCGGTGGAAAAATGGAGACATTAAGGCAACACCCAGCAGGCAGGTTGCAGTCGGGCCTTGAACAAAGTATTCAATAAATCAGTTCGGCGAAAAAGACATTCCGGTCAGATACTGGATTTACATGCAAAACCCCGGGAGCCAAAAAATTACGCCCGTTTATTAATCATCATGTTCATTTAATTCTAAAAAAATCTGTTGGAAATTTTGGTTTCAAATGGCAAAACAAGTAGACAAGATTATTGTTTTAATCCTGATACGACAAGAATTTTGGTTTAAGGCAGAAAGCAGTGTCAGAACTTTTCCTCTTATACATCTCAGACTGCCCCCTCAAATCAAATGGTCCGTACCTTAGATCTTAAGCTTACTGACAGAGGATCATTATTCAGCTATGTTATTAATATGCTTGGCCGTGTTTGGGTAAACATGTTTTTGTAGGTAAATAATATTGGTGTGGAACTTTTTTGTTCCTGACATTGTATTGTAATAGAGTATTACTTTCTGTTTGGTGGAATTATGAAATAGAAGTTAGAACGTTCTTGCTCAATCCTTGTCACTTTGAAGGTGTCATTCTTGTCACCCTCAGCATAAGCAATTTGTTACTGTAATTTGATTTTCAAATTGACATAGTGACGTTTTTTCGACGCACTGGTTTACTCCACCGTAGCGAATCACAGGACTTTGACATAACAATAATATATTACAGTAAATACGAGCGAAAAATATCTTTATAAGTAAAGAACTGCCACATAAAAGCTAAATACACGGGAAATATCAAAGTTCACGAAGTCTTGTCTGATTAATCTGCTCAAAAACAAAAAGTCCAAGCAAAAGGGGGGGCGTACGCCCTCAACGCCTACTACGCCCCCTCTGGATCCGCCACTGGAAACTGGTAAATATCAACATGAGCAACAACCTCTTTTAAAGAAGATAATTTTACAAATATTTTAGAAGCATTAACAAAAGAGTAAAAGATAGAGAATATAGAATAGATTTATGAGTCTTGGTGGCAGAGTGGTCTAAGTATCTGATTTACAGTATCAATAGTCTCGCAACACTGATGTCTTGAGTTCTGGCCACGCAGTTGGCACTTGTATTAGATTCCAATCTTAATGGTACTGAGATAATTATCAGCCACCACGATATAGCCAATACTAACAGTGACATTTACAAAGTGACAAAAACACTATCTATATATATGTACAAAATGTATTTGAGTGTAATGTTCTTTTTTATTTATTTTTAAATGAGTAATGAATTGTATAGGTGGTTTTTTTATTTTAGAATTTGAGTGTATGTAATTCTTAAGATTTGATATTTGTCATTACAAAAAAGAAGATTTTGATCTTTTTATTGTATATCTTAGATAATATTCAATATTTTATATGCCGAACTGAAACAAATGCAACGCTATGCTGCTCCCATTGGCATAACAGTCTTTACAAGTAATTCTTGCTTTGTCTCGGCAGTCAAGTCGATAAATATGCACGTTAGCATTTCAGAAATTCAAATTAACATTTTAAACTGTTACCTTTCATTATAATTGATTGAGTGTCCGCTCACTTCAATACGCATAAGTTTAATCCTTTCGCGAAGCTTATTTACCTTCGTCTAGCAAAAACATGTTTGATTCATAAGAAATGGGGAAGATCCAATGTCAAGTTCCGGGCAGAAGTTGCCACAGAGATGCACAGTCGAGTAGTTGACAACGACACAATAATAGTTATTACAGACGACATAGTCCCTTTGATTCAGCAAACTCCGACTCTTCAGGCATTAAGCTTCAAATGCAGACAAGGAACCACCTCGAATGCCATGTCTACCATTAAAAATCTATACATTTTCTATGGCGAAAAATACATGACAAACTTACAAATAGCAGAGTTATTCAAACCTCTGCTTACAAAAAAAAACTTTCAATTCCTGTTTAAGTTGATGTGTTGATTAGTTTTATAGAAAGTTCCGTATTCTGGTTTGATATTGATTCAATTTCCAATAACTACAGACTATTGCTAGAAACAAGCCATAACATCGTTGGTTGTATGTTACATATATAATTTTCGCAAATTTTTTGTACATAAATTAGGTCGTTAGTTTTCTCGTTTGAATTGTTTTACATTGTCATTTTGGGGCCTTTTATAGCCTACTATACGGTATGGGCTTTGCCCATTGTTGAAGGCCGTACGGTGACCTATATTTGTAAATTTCTGTGTCATTTTGGTCTCTTGTGGAGAGTTGTCGTATTGGTAATCATACCACATCTACATTTTTACATACACATAAATATTTAAGTGTAAAATGTTAATATAACAAATAACGAACTCCAAGGAGAATTCAACACGAAAAGTCCTTAATCACATGACAAAAGGAAAAGCTGAAGCATATCAAGCGAATGGGTTTCAACTGTTATATTCCTGACTTGGTACAGGCATTATATTATGAAGAAAATGGTGGATTAAACCTGTATCTAAAGCTAGCTTAACATGTCACTTGTATGGCAGTCGCGTAAAATTAAATTATATTGACAACGAGGTTTGAAAAAAAACAGAAATAATACGTTAAGATGTCAAAAACATGGGTACAGCAGTCAAAATTGTGTTATTATCCTTATCACTATTGAAACAAACAAATATTTAACAAAGAAACACAAAAATGCAGATAGACAAAGCACATAAGAAATAATAAAATGCATAAACACAATGACAGGATGTATAAGTACAGAAACACCTCATATGTAGCAAAGAAACACAATTAATACATTGTAATATTACATATACTTTTTTGCAGCATATGCGGGATTTTAGTTACAACGATAAGAGCATATCCGATGTCATATGTGTAACAGATATTCTATAACAGTCAACCAATTTGTGATGGCGTCCGTACAATTTACGAAGGAATGATTTCACCACTTTGAGCTCTTAAAGTAATAACTTCCCTATGAGCAGCTACGGTTTTTCAAGGAAATCATGATAGGAAAATCAAGCCCTAAAATATCGTATCAACTGGGAGATAATAATCGGAATGTAGGCGTTATTGAAATGTTGCTACATAGAAACGGACAGTTTACAATTGGAAAGCTGTAATCATCTCTTTTGTAGTTTAGTTTTGTTGTCAACTGATCATCATTGTCAATGTTTAAATGTACGTCAACACTTAATTGTATCTGGTTTTTTTTTGTTGTTTTTTTTCATTTATCTCAAATTGGATGGGATCAACACTTTCGATAAATAGAAGAAATTATCTTTTTTGCGGAAAGTGACTTTAAAGGATATTGCTTGTTTCTCTTTTATAGAAGTTTCAGTAGGAAGTCAATCTCAAATAAATCAAAGAACAAGTCGGCAACTAGTGGATCACAGTTAGTTTCCGTTGGAATGCAAATTATTTGTTGAAAAAGACAATGGTACAATTTCTTAAATACTTATCCTCCAAATAAATGGGAAGCTCTCTTTGGATCAAGACATATCGTCAGAAGAAGTCGTGCTCTTTGGTCACTCTTAGCAGAAGAATCCTTTATCGTCAATATTACAATTACCGGTGGTTTGTATCGTCTTCTGTTGCTTAAATTCGTTGATTGTGGGGTTTTTTTATGTGCCGATTTCATTCTATACATTGCTTCGTGAATTGAATAAATCTAAAATTAATCCGGATAAAACCCTAATATGGTAATTAAATTTAAATTGTTTTTAAAACAGGATGGACAAACGAACAATCAAAAGACCAGAATATATAATATCCCCCCTGCTATCATAAGTGTTGCATAATACTTAACACAAATATAATCAATTATTCCATACGCATCCGTTGTTCTGACGAATTTGCATAAGTTAAACGCTAAAAAGTTCATAAATGTTTTTTGGCATTTTTGCCATTTGATTAGTGACTTTCCGTAATGAATTTTCCTCGGGGTTCTCGAAGTATTTTTGTGATCTGACTTTATTTTTGCAGTTTGTGAGGAATGGCAATCAATTACAAATAATGAATTGTCACGAAACCAATGTATCATTATGATATGGTATAAAGTAAAAACATTAATTGATTAAGTAAAGTGAAATGATTTCTTTCTGTTGAAATTCATCATTTAAAACTATGGAGAAATGATCAGTAATTTGAATTTCTGCATCTTCCTATATCTATTAGCTGAATTCATTGTTCCCTTAAAATTCGTTGTCAAGAAAACCGTCCAGAATAAAAAACAAAAGTGTTTAAACAGATTTAATAATATTTTAATTTTAGTTTCTTGTGTACAATTTGGAAATTAGTATGGCGTTCATTATCACTGAACTAGTATATATTTGTTTAGGGGCCAGCTGAAGGACGCCTCCGGGTGCGGGAATTTCTCGCTACATTGAAGACCTGTTGGTGACCTTCTGCTGTTGTTTTTTTCTATGGTCGGGTTGTTGTCTCCTTGGCACATTCCCCATTTCCATTCTCAATTTTATTAGAACAGAAAATTAGTATATTTTTCAAATATCATCAATTCCTACAACATTGTACAACGTATGTTTATTCCACAAGGAAACCATAAAGTCTATGGTCCTCAGTGGCATGCATCAATAGGTAAACTAACATTCAGATAGGTTTGTTGTGTCGATTAATGCCACTTTAGTGAAAAATCTGTATAAGTTCTACAGATGTTTTGCACTATCGAAACGATTTTTATAAATGTCTTTATAGATGTTGGCAATGTGTGTGTATTTTCTGTTCTAAGGTTCGAAAAAAAAAATCCAACATATAGTGACATTAGCAATGTTTCCCGTTCTTGTTTAGTATACCCCGGAATCATGTTAATTTCTAGAACTTATATTTGGTTTCGAGGAATCACAAACTATATTCATACTACATTGGGGAATTCCCTTTGTTTAAACTTGACTTTTATGTGGTAACGCCTTAGTTAGCTTTGTGTTTTTAAAGTAAAAAATTTACCATCTAAATTCCCCCTCTTTATTTAATTTTTTAACTGTTATACAGTGTCAAAGATCAGTTTATAGTCGTTTTGTTTTTTGTGTAAAGATTTATAGACAACAGTACTGCAGTGAATAAGTTATGTCTTCAAGCAAATGTACTTTACTTTTAGCTAGAAAAGATGTTGTAGTTGTAGCGCCTGGTAGAATGATAAACAGTTTGCATTTGCTGGATACGCGTGCGTCTGATCTGTTCCAAACGTTGCAAATAGCAAGTCAAATTGTACTATTGCAAACTGTAGCATTTTCGATATGCATTTAGGAAAATAAAATGTTTGAACCCGGTAATGCATTCATTATGTTTATAACTCAATATGTTGTTTGATATGGAGAATTTCCTATGTTAACAGATAATTATTAAACATATATTCTTGTCTATAAAAGAAGCATTTCTTATACTTCGATCTCATATTCAAACAACGTACATTATACACTGTACTTTCAGATGATTTAATGTTTTCTGGTGAAAATAAAACAAATTATTACATCAAATTTTAACATCAAACAAATGGGAACAGTTACTGATCCGGGAATCTTTTGCTTACTGAAGTATATATTTATCTACGAAACGATTAGGTGAACCAATTATTGTACTGTTACACCACTCTCCTAATTAAGGTGAGAGGTAAGTGTCTTCATACTAGTTTAACACCGCTTTATTGTATATGTGCATTTCCAAAGTCATTGGTTCATACTTGGAGGTTGGCGTTTGGTGCTGTTTCTCATATTTGTTGTTCTGTTATTGTTTTGCATATTTTGTCTTATGGTGTGCTGCCCTACCACTGTCAAAGGATAGATGAGTGTTACAGCCTTCACTCTTGTCTAACCCCGCCTTATTCCGTATGTGCCTGTCCAAGATTAGGAGGCTGTTATTCAGTAGTTGTAGTTTTTTTGCTATATATCAAATTTATTTTTTGGTCATCATTTTGTACCTAATTATGGTCGTACTTTTTCTCGTTTGAATTGTTTTACATATTTATATATATCATATTTATTTTTTGGTCATCATTTTGTACCTAATTATGGTCGTACTTGTTCTAGTTTGAATTGTTTTACATATTTATATTTGCATTCGGGTCCTTTAACAGTTGACTATACGGTATGAGTTTTGCTCATTATCGAAGGCCGTAAAGTGACCTATAGTTGTTATATTCTATGGCATTATGTTGTTTCATTGTCAATTACACCGTATCTTCTAATTTTTATGTGCAGTTGCAATTTAAAAGTTTTACTATGTTGCACTCAAAAAGATTTTTTTTTTATAATAAATGTCGTATCATATTCTAATCGTGTTTTAAGTTTAATAAATAGATTTTCAGGTCATACTTATTGTAATTGTCTCTTCTGTTTTGCATCAAATTTTGTTGTATAAATCTTTGTTAGCGGACTAAGAAATATAACTCATTTAATTTTAATTTTTTATTTTACATGTATTTTATAACTTCCAATGTGGTATGGATTTGGCCCTTTGCTGAAGACGGTACGATGACTTATAGTTATTTTCCTCTACATCATTTTTTTGTGTATTTCTTTTTTCATATAACATAATTGCTATGTATGTTAAAAAGTTAAGATGTATTTTAATAAAACAAAGATATATGACCCTCAGTTTCTCAATTGCAATGGAAAGTAGTTTTAATGATATAGTAATTTTGTGATTTTAATTTGTTTTTAATCCATATTTGTAGCCATCATTTGTAGACTCTTTTATTGTTATCACTTTGGAAATAAAACGTCAAATGAGCAAATTCGAGGGAATGTTGTCTTCAACAATTTCGAAGTATTATATACATTTTATATTTGCAATATGAAGACATTTCGAAGACAGAAATTTTGATTTATAATATGTTCAATTGTACCCTATCGTAGCAAATTTCCTAACACGCATATGCATCAATCTAATTTGCGATCGTCAATTAATTCAATTCAATAACTTAAATCGCCAGCGGACTGTAAATTTATGATATGATTATATGGTACATAGAATATCATGTTTACCAATGACGACTGAAATCAAACCAATTGAGTTACTCAAAATTTAGTTATGTCTTCCTCGGCTGAGAGTAAGAGTTATCACCGAATTTGCATATTATCTGGGTTACATGAGGAACAGGGTCTTTTTATCATTCCAGAGTACTAAGACCGCCCTCTTGCTTGATCACGTGAATCTCAGTCTTACTTTGTGTTGTCTTAATAGTTATCAAAGGTACCCGGATAATAATTTAATACGCCAGACTTGCGTTTCGTTTATATAAGACTCATCAGTGATGCTCAAATCAAAATAGTTATAAAGCCAAACAATTTCAAAGTTGACGAGCATTGAGGACCAATAATTCCAAACAAATTGTGCTAAATACGGCCGAGGTAATCTATTCCTGGCATACGAAATTCCTTAGTTGTGTTATTTAAAATTTTGTCAACTGGAAATATAAAAATGACCTAATAAAGTTGTCCCGTTTGAATGGTTTAACACTAGTAATTTTTTGAGCCCTTTATAGCTTGCTATTCGGTGGGAACCTATGTTCCGTGTTGAAGGTCGTACCTTAACCTATAATTCTTTGGCACTCACACCACATATTCCTATATCTATATAATTGATATTCATGTCAACGCCGAAGTGATGACTACCGGGCTGGTGATACCCTCTGGACACTGTTGACAGTTTTTGTTGTTTACGGGTTCTTGTCAGGATTTTTTGTCTTTGACTGATGAGTTTGAAATATCTTTCGTATCTGCAGCCTTTTTTTAAATTTGAAACGGAAATATTTGTTTGTTTTTATATTGATTAAGATGTTAAGACTGCTGTTCCTATTTTTTGACATTTTTACCTATTATTTCTGTTTGTTTTGTTCACGCATCGTTGACAATATAATGGAATTTGATGCGAATGTCATACAAGTAAGAGGTTTAGCTAGCTATAAAACTAGGTTCTACATAAGAAAAATGCCTGTATCAAGTCAGGAATATGACAGTTGTTATTTATTCGTATGATGTGTCTGATTTTTTTCTTTTGCAACTTGATTATAAGAATATTACAGCAGTTTTAGACATTTAGACACCCAAGCTACCACAATGAACTTATATATGCAACTGTGTGCTAACTGTAATAATTTATTCAAAACAGACTTCATCAAATTAAAATAAACCGAGTTACAAAAAAACTATCTTGTGACCTCAGGTCTGATTGGCGAAGACGTGTTACCTATATTTAAAAATGATTCATGTAATAATCTAAAATATCAGGAAGCTATTTGACCTAAAAATTATTTATATCTGTTAAAGAGGTTCTTTCCCAACAGATGTTTGTTTTCCAAAGAAATCTTTTCCTATGTCATACGTTAAGTACACCATACTTTGAGTACTAGTGACATACTATTACATGTACATAAATGTTTGAACAAGTAATATGATATCAAGCTCTAGATTATCATGAAGACAGAGAGTTGACTGCTGTTCAGACATGTGGTCAGTTTGGCTTCTAACGTCAATAATAAAATAAATACTAATGATTTATGTGTTAAGCTGTGTTTAAAATTTCAATAAAGTTTGAAATAAATGTCGTGCTTCATGTGCGATTCTTTTAATTTGCCTTCAACAGGAATGCTCATACCCAAACATGTTTAAACCAATGATGTATATGACAAGAAAACGCGAATAGCTTTTTGACAAAACTGTTATTGTTTACTCATTAAGGACGAAATAAGTTTTCCTTAGTTAAGCCGTATAACAGATATATTATTTCGATAATTTCAATGTATTTTAACGAAAAAAAACCAAGTCAATGACCCTCATAATTTATTTGGACCACGAAGTAAAATCTATCGTCGAATATTTAGATAACACAGCTGCCATAATTTATAAATATATGGATCTTTGTTCTAACTAAAATAATTTATTCCGAACGGACTGTAAATCAAATAACAGAGATACCAAGATAAAAACAAATCTATCTCGTGGCCAGGCTAGCTTCTGTGTGATAAATGTGGACGTGTTTTCTTAGTTAAAATGTTACTCAGGAAGACGACCTCAGTTCTGATTGGCAAGGACGTGTTAACTATATTTAAATATGATGCATGTAATGGTCTAAAATATCAGGAAGCAATTTGAACGAAAAAATCATTTATATCTGGTAAAAAGGTTCTTATACAACATGCACAACAGATGTTTGTTCTCCAAAGATTCTTTACATAAGCCTGAGTGTAAATGACAAACTACTAAATGTATATTATCTTACAAAATGTTATATGATATCAAGTTCTAAACTATCCCGCTAATCGAAAGAGCTGACTGCGGTTCAAACAGACATTCCAACGTCCGACAGTAAAACCAATGCCAATGGATTATTTGTTTAGCTTGTGTGTAACTGGAATTCATACATAAATCATACTTCAGTTGAAATGGCCTTCTTCAATTCTTTTCAATGTACAATGCTTTTCCAAGGAAAGTATAAACGTACAATGTAAACTAACTCAGTGATGCAATCCAGAGTTGGTTGACCGTTATGAAATATCAGTTTCACAGACGATAGCGGATATGTTCCTAATGTTGTAACTACAATCCCGTCCCCTTTTCAGGAATGTGACCTATGGAATTAGACTTAATATTTATGTTTGTATTATCATGAAAAACACGCCGCATGCTACATGGGCAGCATGATATGTTCCCCTTCCGGAACATCGGAGAATACTGCCAGCTTTCGATTGAGTTCGAGTTTCTTAGTTTTCTATTGTTTGTCTGTTGTCTTTTTCTTCTTCTGTATATTTTCAACAAATGACTTTGAATGTCCCTCTGTTATCTTTTTTGCCTCATTTTAACATGATTTACATAATCTATCATTTTGGATTTATCATTTACACATGTATATATGTTCGTCCATATATGTACATGACACAAATGCAACTGCATGTTTTGCAACAGCTACATTTAAATTGTCCTGAAACGTGGGTATGACTGTTTAACTTAGTACAAAAAAACCATGACAGTTTGTAATAGGTTAATATAACTCTAAGCTCGGTATTTTTTTTATTAGAAGACTCCCAATGCTAGACAGAATTAGAACAGCGGAAAAAACAGAGACTTAAAGATTAATTATTTGATAAAATCGATAATCAGAACTTGAAACGAGTAATGATCCCAGGCAGATAACCGCAGCCGTAATTTGCACAACTTTTTTGAATTTGTTTGGAAACCTTTTTTGCTTTTATTTCCATGTAAAACATCAACACATGGAATTCAGTCTTGCAATTATGAAATATAAATACCAGAAATTAAAGCATATTCTCTGTTAGGGTACTAAGCTTACCCTGTCCGATATCGCACTTAGATATGGTATGATATGCAATGAAACAACTATACACTAAAGAGATGTACATTTAGATATAATCAAATGTAAGTCGATGTTTACATATTTGTTTTAAGGACAATTTATTAAACCCTTTAGAACAGACCCATACAAAAGTATATTTGCTGCAACTGTTTTATTTAAGATGTTATGTGAAAAAGATATCTTTTGAAGTAAGCACATTTAGTTTTGTAATAAAGGTTTGTATAAAATTCCGATATAAGGTCGGTATGTGACAAAATTACACCAAAGCGAGATTGCCAATGATATGTATGCCCTAGCCTTTACCAAATATGCATGTATCAGTACAACCCTATCTAAACAAAACACCGATTTTGAAACAATGAAAGAATATTACTATTTTTGTAATTTCACAGTCCAAATGATTGTTCTGTTATACTTTCTTTTTTTAAAAGAAATTCGATATTTTGAACTGACCAGCTTTTGTCAAATGACCATGTTTGATATGCTAATGATAGACATTATCATGCCTAACGAATATGAAACAGTTATGATTAACATTTAAAGAATTACTTTATAACAGCCAATAACTATTTTCAAGATAAACTGATAGCAATATATATGTTACAGTGAATTTGTATAATTAGTGATTATGTAGAATCACTTGCCAGTTTAGGGCTTATATATAATCACTAAAATTTTCAGGGATTATGTATAATCACTAGAAAAAACATCAGGGATTATACATAATAACTGAAATGAAGAAATAGTTTAATTTATAAGGAAAATGAATAAAAGTCAAATAACTTATGCTATAAAATCATATTAAAACAGCATTACACTGTATAAACATAAATTCTAAAATGTTAAGCACAAAATATCAAAATGATAACCCTATTTTTTTTAAATGTTAGGCACAATATATTTAAAAAATGTTAAACACAATATATCAAAATGATATCCTTCACATCTGTTTTTACCACAATATCCACATTTTAGAAAACCTTTTCCTTCACATATTGAATCAGATTGTATGACCCACCTAAGAGAAATAAAGCGTTTAGTAAAAACATCTGTAGGTACCCCCCAAAAAAGGGAATTAGCAATCTCGAACTGGTTCGAGCAAGATACCATATTTTTAGGCCAGGCGATATCCTTTTTCAGACTTTTGGTGGACAATTACCATTATGTTTTTTTTGGGATTCCCTTTCCTTTTTACCATGTGGAATTGCTATGAGAATATTACAACAAATGTCAGCTTCCTCTAAAACTTTGTTCTAATTGTCAATCCTTAGTTTTTCGATACATTTAGATGCGTAAGTTCTCTCGGTTTGAATTTCTTGTTCATTTGAACAACAACAACAAAAACAGATGTTCCATAATCTTCTTCATAATATGTTTTACATGTACATGTACCACAAATAACATGCTCTGTGGATTTACAAATAGAACATGAATACCAATTTGACGCTGGATTTTAATAAACAAACAATATTTGTAAAGTTACAAATGTATCGCTTTAAGGGAATCTTGATATTATTAATTTTGAAGTCTTCAACTTTATCTCGAAACCCTATGTTGGTTATATCTTTAAAATCATCCTTTGTGTTTTAAAGCAAAATTATTTCATCTGGCAAGGAATATGAAAGTATAAAATTATAATTTATCTATATATTTTTTTTTATCAAACATAGGATCCATAAATTATTCATAATCCCTGAAATTATATTAGGGAATTTGTAGAATAATTATTAAAATGTCCAGTGATTATGTAAAATCACTGGTCATTTTCAGGGATTATATATAATTACTAATGATTTTGGTGATTCTACATATTCCCTGAAAAATCAGGAATTCTACATAATCCCTGATTATACAAATTCACTGTAACATATATACCAGGTTTATGGAGGAATATTATAATGTTGAAATTTAAAAAAAAAATCCTAGTTGATATCTTTATATAATGATTTTTTTTTCTTCATGTTTAGTATTTTATATATTCCGGCGCAACTTGATGATGAAAAATGGGATACAAGTATCAAAAACATTTCTCTTTTAACTTTTTAAAATTTTCTCAACATCTGCTATGAAATTTCCATCTTTTATGCATGAAGAAGTTTGATAACGTTCATTTGTCAGACATGTATTTGCGAATACATTGTAAATACATCATTATATTCAATTTGAATGTCTTTATAGGAAGTTTTTAACATCAAAATAATTGTTCGTTTTTAATATCTGATTATAACATCATACTAACTTCTAAGTCCCACAGGATGACGGAAAATATAACGGTGTCTTTTCAAAACCACACAATGCAAACAGCATACTGAAAGTGCGTTGATAGACACTGATGTTACCAACAGGACACGATGGTTAGATTCCCTTGTGTGACATGTCCTCTTTAGTAAAACGAAACGAAAAATGAGGTCAATAACATAACAATGAACTTATATAATTTCGCATTTTTAAAGAAAAGTGCTACATTATCTTTACATATCGGTCAATAGATAAATCGTACTAATCGTTTGAATAAAAGGAGATATACGTTAATGTGACAGCAATTCAACGTATCTTCGAAATAAACAAAGGACTTAAAAATCATAATTTTTCGATCCATTCATTTGCCCAATCAACTTATTATTAATAAGATATATTAAGTTAATGCAGTATTTGCTTTTCCAGTATGTTGTAAATAAATTACCGTAACTCTTAGTAACTCCGGAATGTTAGTTATGAATCAAGGTGAATACAATATCACAAATAAAAAAAAAATTCCTGTTACAAATTACTATTTCAAGAGCTTTCATTAATCTGTTTCCATATTTCCTATTGATTGAACATATTTGACAGTAAGATAAAGTTCAAATAAGTTCTTCCCATTCGTGTTCATAATTAAGTCTTCAAAGATATTGAACTTTATTATGACTTGGACACATGATTTGTGTATTAGTTTTAATTTTCTCATTGGGCCTATACACTAAAGAAAGAGAGGTACAAGACAATAAATGGATATTCGAACTAACAAGTCACAAACAAACTAACAATGCCTTGCCAAAAAAACCCGAATAGTCACGAAAAGTCGAATAACAGAACACAAATACAACATCGAACACTAAAGATAAGGCAACACGAACACCATGAAAACAAGGAATATCAGGTTCACTAGCTGACTGGTATATAGTACAGGTTTTGTTCACTGTATAAGGTTCTTTGGTTACATATAGAGTCTTGGATTCTCTGACTTGTACTCTTGTAGATAATTATCTCGTTGAGAATCAAACCATTTTCTGTATTTACTCAGTAGCATATAAATCTATTGTAATAAAAATTCATAGTATCTAATAAAATTTGTAGCTTTAGCTAACAAAGTCCTTATATTTGAGTAAAGTAACATTCGTTTATAGTGGAAAATTGTATTATCGTTAAATAAGCTACATGTTTAACCCCGCCAGATTATTTATGTATGTGCCTGTCCCAAGTCAGGAGCCTGTAATTCAGTGGTTGTCGTTTTTTTATGTGTTACATATTTGTTTTTCGTTCATTTTTTTTTTACATCAATAAGTCCGTTAGTTTTCTCGTTTGAATTGTTATACATTGTCGTATCGTGGCCTTTTATAGCTGACTATGCGGTATGGGCTTTGCTCATTGTTGATGGCCGTACGGTGACCTATAGTTGTTAGTAATGTCTGTGTCATTTTGGTCTTTTGTGGATAGTTGTCTCACTGACAATCATACCACATCTTCTTTTTTATACAATTAAAAAATGCTTGCTAGTCCCTCTCTGTGATTAATATTAGATAACTCTGGATAATTTCCCAATCAATCTATCCTGAAGGGGAGATAAATAATTCGACTTTCATTTATAGTCTTTCTCAAAAATTATGAACGGTTCTTTATATCGTTATGTAATCATTTTAAACGTTTCAAATTTATGAAATTATATTCGTACATCAATGTTTTTGATACACCGAATAACAAAAACTGAACTATATTGAATTGATAGATCTTGTAATTATTCAAAATTATATCAGAAACCTATACTTAATTATAAAATAATGAACCTGTTAAAGGGAGACAATGCTCGCATAACTTTTTTCGAATCGGCACATAATACAAAGGAATGTCACTCTTGCATACAAATGGCAGATAAATATAATTAATTAACTGTGCATTCTTGTTCCACCTTCATTGAAAATTCTAAATTATAAATATAACCAAACGTTGTTAATCTATAGTATAGTGAAGACTTATAAAAAGGTAAACCACTATAAAAAATATTTCTTTGAAATTTTTTTAAACTTCCTCAGAAAAATGCTCGAGCCACTTGACTTTCATAGCTCAAAATAAACGTTTTAACACAATATTTGAATAAAGAACTAAAAAATTATTTGCTTCTCAAAGTGAAAGACGTAATTACAATCGTATGCTTGCATCATCTTACCAATATACAGATTTAATTAAGTCCTGAACATTTCGACATTTATTTGTTTATTTTTAAAAAAATACCGGTTTGTAACAAATCATAAGTACATGTTAAGATCCGACTAGATACCGATATCCCGATATCGTCAGGTAAATATGCTATGTATTGTATTGTAATATCAGGGATATTTATCAATCATCTATAAATGTTTTTATATTATTTTGCTAAAGTACTCACTTTAATTCCTCACTTCAATTTTGAGTTATCTGTCTTTGTGTGCAATACAAAGAATCAAAGTAAATAAGAACGAAGTTGTATGTAGTTTCCCTTAGAATTAATCAGCATTTTTGTAATTATCCGACAAAGGAAGTTTTTAAAGATACATTAGTTTTAGATACATGACGGAAAAGGACGTGATTATCCGCAAAACTTAAATAAATTAAATTTTCAATCTTAAGCTAAGGGAGGTAATTTGATCAAAAGGGACAAAGTCACGTGGTGCAATTCATTTGAATAAAGTACCCTTGAGTCAAAATTCCTAAACCATCATCAATGAAGCGTTAATAAAACAATGGTTTCTCTTTGAATTTTTCAGTGCTTTGTCCCATTGTCGCATATAACTACATGCAAAAAAAATTCCTAGTTTTGACCCTATGGCCACACCTTCATTTTGCAGAAAATCTCTGTCAATCAATCTGAAGTTATTCCCCTCTAAAACTAATTTTATCATTTCTAGGATATCATTGGTTGGTATTTCTTTATTTTTCTGGTGTCAAGAGCTTTTTTACATGCTTTTATTCCTTCTTCTCAGGAATAGATGGGTATTAATTTACTACATCGATACAAAACACTATGCTGTTTTTTGGTATTGCCTGTTTTACTTTTGAAAGTTTATCTTAAAAATCGGTAGTATCTCTAATATAACTTGGTGAGTTGATAACATAGTTTTCTAGTTCCTTTTCTGCTATTTCTGCAATTTTTTCAGTGGCAGTCTCTATCCCATTAACTATTGTTCTGTATGGTTTGTTCTGTTTGTGGATTTTTGGGTTGCCTTTTGATTTTGCTGGATGTGGATGTTTTGGTATCAAATAAATTTTTATTTCCCCAGAAATTGATCCCTCTTTTTTCATTATATTTACTAACGATTTTACCTTTTTTGTAATTTGATGTGTCGTGTTTTGCTCTGTCTCAGAATAAGTATCATTGTTTGTTATTTCCTCTTCTAATTTCTTAAAATATTATTCTTTGTTGATAACTACTATTCCTGATCCTTTATCTGCTGACCGTATAACTATATCATCATCTTGTAAAATATCCTTAAGAGCGTTTTCTTCTTTCGTTGTAAGATTTATTGATTTGCGCTGTTTCAGACCATTCTTTTTTTGTTAAGTTCAAACTAGTATAAGGAAACCCCCCCCCCCCCCCCCCCCCCCCCCCATCAACATCGTTGATTAGATATTTTCTATTTCAGCAAGGACAAATTGGTTCTAAGGGCCATAACCGGATTTTTTGTTTACTTAAAAATGTGATTAAACTGCAGCGTTAATTTGACGTTTGTTTAATAGATGGGGTTAAACAAAATAAAATAAAAACAGTGATTCATAACGTCATGTTATTGTTGTGACGAAATTAATATGTCATTCAGACGTTTCTATGGGAGAAAAAAGCTCATAGAATTTATTAAAATAATTTTTAACTTTTGTAATTACCCAAAAATATAGGAAACATGCAATCATAACAAAAAAATGTTTACCAAAATGTTTTGCTATAAAAATAACAACTTCTATGTAAATAAATATTTGGATGTTAGATATGCTTAATAATTCCGATTACCAAACATGTACTAAGATGAGCAAATTGTGACAATATTGTATAAAAATAAAATTCTTGACACTTTTGTCCACACTTTCTAATGGAGTGTCTTATGGTTTTAACTTTACATATACATATAAATCATATCAATTCAATGGTTTTCAAGTATAGAAAATAGGAGCTGACGATCGACGTGTATCATATTAATAAGGTGTTGTATTGTTCAAAATTTAGAATTTTTCGAAATTTCTCATGATTTTCCACCACAGGAAGTGATTACCTCAGATGTATCTGGCAAAGCCTATCTAAATTTCTGGTACTTTTCAACTTCGTACTTAATTTGGCTTTTTAAACTTTGTATTATGGCGTCAATGATTATTTTGGTGGACTAAGCGCGGAACATTTAATCTTTTTATTGATGATGATTTTTATTTGTAATGCATTACTTAATGATAGTAATTTATCCTTATTGGATTGTAAATTGAACATGTTGAATGCAATAATAGTTTAACAATCATGTATAACTTGGTTAGAACGTATTGAAAAGGTCATGGTTTTCAATTTCGACATTACAAACAAATGGTGTCGATTAAAAAAGTAGAAAATGTATCATTCCACATAAGATATTGTTAAGCGATACAAAATCGAATATGAAAGTAATAAAACAAAACAATAGTATGTTCATAGATGAAAGATGTATTGAAATAGTTCCAACTTATTTTCAAATTATACATTGCAAAAAAGGAAAAAAGTCATTTAAAACTGTCGATCTGATAAGGCAAAGACAGCCCTGTTAAAAACAAAGCAGTTCAAGTTCAAGTTTATTCCAGACAATTTCGGTGTAAATCGGTAATTTCGATCGTCCTGCCTTAGTTAATTAAATATTCAGAAGGAAATAGTTAGATAATAGTGTCAAGGAAATACTTAGATAATAGTGTCAAGGAAATACTTAGATAATAGTGTCAAGGAAATACTTAGATGATAAGGAAATGTATATTCAAACATAAAACATACGTACTATTACAGATAAAATATCTGACGAAATGACCTATACATATTGACAAGCAATACAGGAGCGATAAACAATAAATGCATTAAAAATAAGTGCTACATGAACTTGGGTTGCAATTCCGAACGTGTTCACAGATGAATACTCCTTATGTTATCATTAGCTCTTTGGTCCGCAAAAGTTCAACTTAGCCAATAAGTGCTACAGTTCAGTAGCTCGTAAACTTGAATCCGACATTTTTTTTCGAAAGTTTTACGGCCACCATCATAATTTGTTAGATCGTTTTAGAATAGTTGTGTCATATACGATTACTGTTATGTTCAACTTGTCGTACCACTCACTCCGTTCTCTTTCCTTAATAAAGACATCTCCACAATTTTAACTTACCGTGAGCAATACGGCTGCTCAAATTCGTGTGTGTCTTTAATTCCGATAAAAAAAAAGTTCGTCACCCGGTGTTTTATTGGATTCGTGTTGCACGATCTTTAGTTTCAAGTGAAATATTTTGTTAATTTTATATTGCCCTTATTGTGTTCTCCTTCCACTTGTTTTATTCTGATTCCACGTTTACCACGTTTTGGAATTATTTCTATGTCAAGTTGAGATGCCCTTAATGTTAAAATCAAACATCCATTGTCTGGTTATCTTGGGGTCAATGGAACCTTGGTGGTCATTGAAAGAAATTACCTTAACAGATATTCTTACTTCATTGTGTTTAAAACGTTTAGTTCGACAATACCATAGTCAGTCTCCTGACATAGACGAATAGTTCAATATGCTGTAAGGGCAGCTATGTCTAATTATTGAACCGCTTGGTCACCTATGACCAGAACTTTATACTTATATATTGATTGACCAAGATTATCTTATTCGCTTTGCGGCGATCTGCAAACCCCTGAACAGTTTTTTAATATGACCATTTACTTGTAGAGATGATGGCACTGTCTCTACAGAAGGCATTTGATTTAAAATTATTATCATCTATTTTGACAACATGGTAATGTATCTGCCACAACTTAACTACTTAACACAATAAACAAGCGAAGGTACACATCTGTTGGTTGCTTATTTGCTCTCAGGAAACCAAATGAATCAGAACAACACTTTTAAGTGATTTAATAAAAATTCGTTACAAATTGCCAATTACATTGGAAGAGATTTTAGACCATCGACAAAAATGAACTTTTTGTATTCAATTCGTTACCAAACAACGTATGTATCCATTTCTGTTTAAAATGATCCCAAAATTCAAATATATCTGTTTACAATGTTTTTTTTTTCTTTTCCCGATATTGCAACAGAAGGTAGTGTGAAATACCTAAAATATAATTTAATAATAAATCATCATCTGTAACTTGACAATAGTACTAAGTTTGTCAATACACGGCTAAGCTTAATAACGTTAGCCTCATCAGTACATAGTAATTCAGTTTTAATTTACACGATGTATAATATTTCCATGATTAACAAATATTAATAAACCTGAAAATCTTATCTTAAGCATATTTGCTCATTTCCGTTATAGTGAATTTTATAAATGTATGACTTAAGAAAGACAATGCTTGAACATGAGCTACACGAAGAGAGTCCCTTTTCTAC
Organism: Mytilus edulis; assembly: GCF_963676685.1. Lineage (NCBI taxonomy): Eukaryota > Metazoa > Mollusca > Bivalvia > Mytilida > Mytilidae > Mytilus > Mytilus edulis. The sequence continues at coordinate 34,050,076 of NC_092348.1, forward strand.
CTCAGGAATAGATTACTCTAGCTGTATTTGACACAGCGTTTAGGAATTGTGGTCTTCAATGTTCTTCAACCTCGTATTTTATTTGGCACTTTTAACTTTGATAGATTCGAGCGTCACTGGTTAGTCTTCTGTAGACGAAACGAGCATCTGGCATAAACATCAAATTTAATCCTGGTATCCATGATGAGTTTATTAAGCATTAGCAGCCATAGGAAAACAACAATGGCTATTGCGGTTGTTGTAAGGAGTAAAATAATCTTAAAATGTTTAATACGAATCTGTGTTCATTACTGAATTAAAAAGAATCTAAGAATTTTCTGTCAGTTTTTTCTTGTTTAACCGAGTACGGGGGTAGTCGCGGATAATGTTACAACACTCATTCTAATCAATAATTGACGGGGACACTTTAAGTCCTTAACTTAGTAATGATTTTAACACTTTGATATGGCAATGTTATGGTCTCCTGTCTTATCATGGGAATTTTTATTTGCACCACTTTGTAATATTAATTCCAAAAGAATGACAGATTTGGGATAATATTTTAGTCTTTTAAGTAGGAATTTCTTAACATCTTAGATTTTAGTAAAATACTAACTACCGGTAACAATTTGACCACAATGATGTAAAATTTATGATTTTGTACGGTTACTATTTTGCAAAAGCGAATACTTGAAAAAAAAACTTTTAGTGAGTACGAACTTACCAAAAGTTCTACATTATCGAAAATTTGGGGTTCCCTATTTCTTTCTATTAACAATAATAATTATAACTAATAATTATTTAAATGTTTTGCCTGATATTGTTATCTACATTAAGTAAAACAATTATATCATGTCGAAGCCATGCTATCGCAAATTTGTTCCTGCTTTTTCTCAAAACATTTCCATGATTAGAGAATACTCAAGGGGATTTACAGCTCGACATATTGTAGGGTGTAAACTTGTGTAAAACGTTCATGCCTGTATGATGAGCTAATGCTATTTCCTTTTTATCATGATTTGTGTTACTATCTCGTAAAAAATTATTTTCTACGGTACCAAAAAAGTAAAATCACACAAATCCTGAACTCTGAAGAAATTCAAAAAGGAAAGTTGCTAATCAAATGGCAGAATCAAAAGCTCAAACACATCAAACGAATATATAACAAAATCTATTGTTTTCCATGTATATTGAGTACTTGTTATTTTTTTATATGTAAGTTCCTTTCAGTGCATTGGTCATCGTATGCTGTAATATTTACGGAGGAAGAAAAGGTTATTTACAAATCATTCACCTCTAACCGCAATAGTCGTGTATTAATTGAATGACATACATTGTTGACACAATTCATTTTAAGGTATTCCCCTACATTTAATATGCTGATTAACGAAACCGAGTTGAAGGATGTTTGTAATGGCATGTGAAATCATTTGTACTTATGTTTTGTGACATCGTTGAGGTAAAAGGTTGGGACATTTTGTTTTCTTGTAGGTAAGAAGAGATGTTGTTGATGCACCTAGTGGCGATCAGTCATTGTTTACGGCAAATAACGACATGTGTCAAAAATATAAAAAGTCATAAACACCTCTTTGTATGTAATTAATCACATACAATGTATGTGCCATTTGGTATATATTAAATTTCGAGTTCGAGTCCGGTCCATTTCTCAAATGGTTGAAACTTCTATCAATTCCTTAATAATTAAAATTTATTAATTAAAATTGTGTAGCTCCTAAAATGTAAATTAACTATCCTATATATATATGAGTGTGTAAGCGTTCTTTTTACCATCATGACACAATGTATGTTATTTCTTTTTAATACTCAAACATTTCCAACTGATGAACGCCTAGACATATTGTTGATAAATAGGACCAAATTAATCATGAAGAACACACCACATTTATGTTATCTCATTCCATTAAATGGGTGTTTGAGAATAATTTAGCTATAGTTTATCAATTGTAATTTTTCGTTTCCCTACTTGAATTTCGAATAGATATTTGTTTTTTGCAATATTTGTCTGAGAACATTCAAGAAATAATGGCCTTTCACATGATGACAACAAAACATAAATAATATTCGTATGGTTATCCTGAAACCACAATTCATTCATACGAACCACACTACATGTTCAGTCATTATTTCATATTATGCCCGAAGGTAATCCTACCTTTTGAAATTAATGACGTAGGAAATGTTCTAGTAAATATAAATACAGCCAAAGTTAACGTTCGTAGTTTTATATTGAAACTGAGAAAATGTTGTTCAGACATATTTTTGGATTACTAGTAGGAATCAATCTGATATTAACAGTCATATGTCAGTCTCGGGGTTACTTTAATAGGAACTGTCCGGTGAACAGATCTAATGGCGTTAGAGAATGTAAAATGTATGTAGACACTCGCTTAAATTTTATTGACTTCAGACAATGGACATCTGGGCTTGGAAATGCAGTCAAAGTTTCCTTAGATATAACCTGTAGTTCGAATGGACGAATTTACATTCCATGGCCAATGAAAGCTAATGGACTGGTTAAACTTACTATTGAAGGATGTATACTAGAAGGATATGCTTCGGAGTTTAATAACCCAACAAGGCTGAAAGATGAGCTACAAGATTTATCTTTGGATAATATCGTCATTGTTTCTAATCTAGATAGTATATTTGATATTATATACAAACCAGTAACTCAGGAATACGACTGTGGACAACAAACTTTACGGAGCGCAGTTAGACGTAATATATCATACATGTTCCCAAATATAAACGATCAACGTTTGAGTAAAAGACATGAAGCGCTTTTAATGTCATCGGCCGATGAGTTGATTAAGAAGTCGAAGCAAAAAAGGTATAGATGCAATTATTCCGAGCTAAATTATATTGATCAAAGTCTTAGCAGAACTCGCAGTAAATTGTATATACGACTGATGACTGCTTATTCCGAATACCCAAAACTTCAAACTTTTCTTATTGCTGACAATGGATACAGGAGAGTTCCTCAAGAGTTAATTGATTGGAGGAAATCTTTTCCACAACTCACATTATTAGATATGTCTAAAAATAAAATCTCAAAGTTTGATTTCTTGGGAGCACCCTTTAAAAGGATGAACACGCGATCTCAACCGCTGGTGGCTGATCTTTCGAATAATCTCGTTACAACCATTCCACTGAACATGCCGGACTATCTCACTGGTTCTGTGCCGATTATTGTTGACTTAACAGGTAATCCATTGAATTGTAATTGTGACTTCTTACGCTATAAAAATTATGCAATGGAAGCGATCAGACGATTTGGAAGGTATAACCATTTATCTCAGATAACCTGTTATTCACCAAGATCACGCAGGAAAATCAGTCTAGACAATTACCGTAACAACAACTGTTTGATATGAAAATATAGTACTTTCAATTTCGTAGAAATTTGAACACTTGACAGTTAGACTGCAAAGTTGTGTTGGTATTGTGTGGAATATGAATAAATGTACTGGTACATGCCGAGTTGGCATCATATGGTATTCATATGTTTTATTTGTGTATATGTAAATTAATATCAGAATTATCATATAATGAATAAATATTGAGAAGCTATACTGTTTATCTATTTTTACTTGAATCTGCGGAGTACGTTTTCAAATATTTTATTTCCCTTTAAGTTATTATAATACTATAAAAATTCACACAGTCTTATAGAATAAGCGAAAAGATAATTCAAATTCTATAATTTTGTATCAATTCTGATTCGGTACTGACATCTTACAAACTTAAAATACTAAATCTAATAGAATCTGACATGTTAAATTCCTATACTAATTTTAAATTGCAGTATATTCAATACTAAACTGAAAAGTCACTATTTAAATATCATTTTATTCTAAATCGTGCATCAATTCGAAATTGTATTAGTAGTTTAATTTTAAAATCAGAAGCTAACTTTTGCGTTTGTTTTAAGTGATTTAAATCCAAACGTTTTTTTCACATTTTGAATTAGAATGGAAATACCAGGGTTATATTGGAAACCGTTGCATAAGTAAAACCTTGATTCTACTGTTGCAAATATAACCATTTTAATGAGTTCCACTACACCTATCGTAAAAGGTAATACATTTATCTCCTAAATGTGTGGATTTTACGAGTTGTAACGCATTGTTCATCGATAATTAAGGAATATGCAATGATATGTCCTTATGAACTATATATTTCATTTTTTTTTACTTTTCAATACTTATGTTTTTCTTCAATTATATCTTTATCTTTAATTTATTAATAGTAACAATAATTTAACAAGTGTTTACGTTATTATTAAAACAAATTATAAAATAATTGTTTTATATGTGTTGATTGTCGAAGTCAATTCAATTAACCTGTAAAAGACTTTTTCGAAGCACAAATTAAACTAAACATGAGCGAACAATTTAAAAATGATATTTCAGTTCTACTCAATGTAAACTAGACTGTACACATTTTATCAGGTGAAATATTTTAACAAAATTTTGTTTTTCCCCAAAAAGTACTTAAAGGTGGCAATTTTTTTTTACATCCATACAAAAAATACTAATATCAATTGAATACAAAAGGTACACACGCGAACAACATTACCAAATGATTGTACAACATTTTTGATTTAATTTGTGGTAACTATGTACGAAGCGTGATTTTGATATTAAAATTAATTGATGAAAGTCAGTATAATACTGATATATAAGATACTGCGTGTAAAAGAATGGGGGGAACTAGTTGTTACGATGAACAATAAGCATATAATGGTTTACGGAAGTTATACTTTGATTGCATGAACCCCCTGAGGGGTTCATGCTTATATATTTGCGAGTTTTGGATGTGTCTATGGGCCACTCGATATCTCTCTACCGGAAGTCAGAATAAAATTCTCGGAACGTCTCGAAAGTTTTCTGTCATTTATACAGGTCTTAACAGGTTGTTATCTACGTCTTTGATATGGTCCCTTGATGGCCCTTGACGACGCAATTACATTTGTTTTAAAACGACCACTGTACACTGTGTGTATCTGGGTCAATTACAAAGTGGTATTGTCTGTTGTCTCGATAACATGAAAACTGATTATGTTTGAAGATTTAACCACGGGATACTGTGTATTTCATGATAGACTTACAAATGTACGGGAGAGAACATTCTGGTTAAAATATTAATATTAGATCGGAAAACAGAAAGATAATATTCTTATCAAAAGTAATTAATTCAAGAGGAATCATAGAAATATATACAAAATATATACTCTATTTATGTTTCTGAAGAAACTAACAATGATTGAAATCAGAATATTTTCAGAGTTGCTATTAAAAAATAAGTATTTTATTGGACAAGATACTCTGCTTTGGTATTTTTAAATATTCATTTGTAAAGGAAACATAAAAATTAAATCTAAATAAATTCTTGCATTATACAATACAAAATGTTTATAAACAATAATCATTAAATTCTACTTTAATTATTTCATACCATTTTAGTATTTAGGTTTTATGAGTATTTATTATTTATTTTTTTGTATTGTAATATATCCATCAAACGGAAAGTAAGATAAATGTATTAAAATTAATATTTAAATTTTAAACGGTCGTGAATAAAAATACTTAGTGTTTTCAATTCATAAAGCATGATTTTAAACTCACAACAACCGTAAAAATAATTTACAATAATCACAACAAAATTTAATTACAACCATAATGTTGATTATTTTATACTGTTTTAGTATGAATTTAGAAGTCTTTGCTTATATTTTGTATAGTAATATATTCACATAATGGAATGTTAGAATTTAAAAATAGATTCATTGTCCATCCGTAAATACTTGACGTTCGTGTTTATTGATATTATATATATTAAAAAAAAATACTAACAGGAATGTTAGTTTATTATAAAATTTTAATTCAATTTTTGTTGGTTTGTTTTAATAGTTTAACCTTATAGCATCTACATATTTGTACTACGGTACGGTTTTGAAAATTGTTTTCATTGTGTTGACCAACTATGCTGCACGTCTTGATTCATTCACATTATAGATCACATTTCAAAAGCACACTATCGGTTTGCGTTCTCAAAAATTCGAGATAAAATGTCAATGAATTCGGAGTCAAAACATTTAATGAAGGCCGTTTGACAATCAAATTCAACTATTAGATTAAAATATGTGCTGATGCAAATGCATATTCTTTTCCTGGGTATCAGTGAGATGCTTTCTTTTTACTATTTTGTGCGCTTAAATACTACTTGCATGCAATACAATTAAATTCACTCGTGAAAGCTTATTTTCGTTTTTGTTATCTAAATTCAAGACACGGCAGAAAGAGCTTTACATGTGACTTTCATCATTATTAACGGTATTGTTTCTCTTTTGTTTCTTTTTTGAGTCACTGTCCTATTATAAACTTTGACCTTTTTGAAAAGCTAAGGATTGTCTACCCAAGGAATAGATTCCGTAACTTTGTAATTTTTTTAGCCTTTTAACTTTTTTTCATTTTAGCGTCACTGATGCTTTTTTTTTAGACTTAACTCGTGTCTGGCGTACATCATTTTAATTCTGGTATCTTTTTATATCTACATACCTTTTAATATAAATTGGTTATTTTAAAAGTGTGTACATGTATTCATAAACTTCTGAATTAAGAAATTCTTCGGCAAAACTAAGTTTCCCTGTAGAATGTTTGAATTGATTTAAGTAAAATCAGGAAATCCTTAAAATTTGAGATGTTTTATGAGACCAAACTAAGTCTCTTCATAAGAGGTCCCAATCAATTGCATGCCACAGGTTTCAACGCATACAACATCTTCCATGATTAAAGACAGCTTCAACTACGAGTTGAGAATATAAAGGCATTCATGTAGGGAAAAAAGTATAAAGATATGATAGATAAAACAAATGCATCCAGAATTCCAGATTATAAAGCAAACTGAGTGCAAAATATTTATATTGCGATAAGTTTGTGCAATGTGCATAAGTCATCCGGTTAGTAGAAATTAGGATTTGCCAAATGGTTATAATCGGGAAAAAATATGTACATTACCAAGTAATAAATATGATAGCCGAGCTTTAAAATAACTATTCAAATAGAAGCTGTTAATATATACTTTCAACTGGCTTCTTCTATTCACAGTCAATTGTTTTAATTCAAAAGCAAACACAATTTCAGCAACAATCTTTTGGTGACCCGGCAGTCAGCAGTCTTAGGTTCATGTATTGCTCTTCTTTTTTTAAAGAAAGCAACTTGTTTTTACTATTGAATATTTTAATGCAATTTTAACCTGATGAATAGTTGCTGATGTAAAACAAACTGCTTTAAAAATGATTAACTTTTATATTTTCAAACATTTTTTAAGTTTCAATAGCAACATTTATTTATTTTTTTATTTACAATTTGGTCCCTTTTGGTCGTATATCTCCTAGCGTTATAGCGTAATTATATATATCACTGGTTTTCCAATTCTAAGATTCAGAACAAGTGAAATTACAAAAATACAGAACTCCGAGGAAAATTCAAAAAGTCCATAATCAAATGGCAAAATCAAATGATCCTGACTTGGTACAGGTATTTTCAAATGTAGACGTTTGTGATAAATGTAAATCCAGAAACACGAATCGGACGTCTGCGATTAAGAAATTATTATTTTCATTTTATACAAGTAATAATTTAAGAAATTTATTTTTATATTATTTTTGGTATTTGGTTAGATACTTATTCATTCCTTTAGGTTTGGTGGCATTGTCTGTTGGTTTTACTTTAACCTAGATTATCCCAGTCTGTTTTGCCATCGATGTCCGTAAACTTAAATAGATCATCACATTTCATCACATTTGATGATATTCCTATTAAATCTAATCTATAGCATGTCAACTATTGTTTTGTACTAAAACAGGTTAAGTGTATAATTATGTACATTCGTGGGAACACATGTGTTATACCATGAAAATATTCAGTTGCATCGTATTTGTGTACAATTAAATAGTAATGTATATATTATATATTTTGGGCTGAATACAATGAGTCTTTACCAGTTCGATTTTTTCATTTTCACTGTTTGTAAATGTTTTATCTCTTGTAACATAAGGACAAAGATGATTTGTATATATGACTAGTATATAACACGTATTGCATACATAATACCAAAAAAATTCCATGTTAGTAACTCTAGGAAAAAGTAAAATCACAAAAATACTGAACTCCGAGGAAAATTCAAACCGGAAAGTCCCTTATCAAATGGCAAAATGAAAAGCTCAAACACATGAAACAAAGGGATTACGTCCGTCATATTCCTGACTTGGTAAAGCATTTTCTTATGTAGAAAATGGTGGATTAAACCTGTTTTAGTAAACCTCTCACTTGTATAGCAGTCGCATCAAAATTCATGATATTGACAACGATGTGTAAACAAACAAACAAACAGACATCATAGATAAAAAAAATCAAAAATAAGGGTACAGCAGTCAATATTGTGTTATAATCTTAACCACTATAAAACACAAACAAATATGTCACAAAGAAACACAAAACAACATATAGACAAAGCACATATTATGAGTCGAACTGATGATCAATTCATAACAAAAGATACTTGACCTGTCGGAGCACATAATTGTTACCGTGATGTTTCAACTGACAAAAACCCGTCTATCATATTTTGTTTGGAAATATATATGAAGGACTCAAATCTATGGCGGGTTCCAAATCTATGGCTGATTCCTAATCTATGGCTAATATGACGTTACAAACGTCAACAAAGTCAAATCTATGCTAGATTTTTGTTTTCTCCTTATCTATGGCAGATTTAGGAATTACGTAATTTTCCGGGAAAAAGAGTAAAATATAACGTCGCAATAAAATAAAGCCATGTTGGCTCTTCAAACTTTACTGAAGTCCAGTGTTTAAAATACTCAGGAAAATTTTCCATTTTTCTTCTAGAACAATTTACCGATGGTTTAAAGAAAGAGGTGATATTTTATCCATAGAAGTGACAATAATTATGTGATGTACCATCCGATTCCCGCGACCAAGAAAAGCACAGCTGTTTTTAGTAGTGGATATTTTGGTAATGGAGTTAAAGTAAATAATTTTTAAGCGTCTACGGCTGGAAAAGTTTTTAAAGTGAGAAAATGAAATTACATGAAACCACTTTGACTTAAATCGTCACCAGTTAAAAAGATTGATTAACGCTGAAATAAGTATTAAGTGAAAATTCAAACTGTTTAATAAAAAAAATAATTAAAAAAATGCTTTCTTGTTTATTTGGGGACTTCCATTTTTTCTAGTTATTAATAGGTTATAAGGATCCTCAATGCTCTTCAACTTTTTACTTGTTTGGCTTTATAAGGATCCTCAATGCTCTTCAACTTTGTACTTGTTTTGCCTTATAAATATTTCGATATGAGCGTCACTAATGAGTCTTATGTAGACGAAACGCGCGTCTGGCGTACTAAATTATAATCCTGGTACCTTTGATAACTAATTAAACCGGTGCCAAGCAGATTAGGAAATGCTTATTTTTCCTGATTGATCCTGCATGATTTCTGTATTATGGTATATCACTTCTCAATCTCCGTACAGCACTCGTTTCCTTTCCGTATACTTAGTACACTACAATACAATGACAATCTCCGGCGCAGAGCTCACATCCGTTCCGTACTTACTTCGTATCACTACACTAATTATGACCTCTGCCACACGTTGTGTGGAATTTGTCTCCAAACCGATTTACAACGCTCAAGATTACATAAAATCTAGTTCATAAAGATGGCCAACTACAAATCGTACCTTCGTGTACTTAACAAAGAAAGTTTTAATTTAAAAGAAAAGCAAAAGGAAATATTAGATATGTTACAGAAGGGAAAGAAAGAAATAATTGGAATTTTACCCACTGGTTATGGGAAAAGTTTGATATATGAAATTGCACCACTTATGCTTAGCGGCACTGTTATTGTGATTTCTCCACTTACATCAATCCAGGTGGAACAGTATCAGCGTTTGAGAGAAACACCACTCAAAACTTGTATTTTAAACGTGAAGGTGACCGTAAATTGTAGTTAGGCCTACATTAATGTTTCAAATATTCAATCACTCTGACATTACGAAAAAAGTAAAATCCCACATATAGGAAAGTAATAACCTTTGAAGGTACATATTTTTACTCAGTTTTTAAATTTAAATAACTTTCTTAAACTATCCTAGATTTGTATCAAACTTGGACAAAAGCCTGTCTATGATCATTAGATAGTATCCAGTAGTAGATTTTGTAAATGAAAAACAAGAAAGTATATTGTACTAAACAGGTTGGGAACAAACCCCCTGTAAGGTGATTATACCTGTATAAAGGGATATTCAGAGGGATAAAATACATTGTAATCGCTCTATAGAGGGGTATTTTTGTTTGCACTGGATTGAAAGCAAATTAGTGCAGAATGGCATTTTCTAGTTATATTGGCTATAATCTCTAGCATTATATGCATCAACATATGCACATTACTAAAAATTGGAGTAACCAGTTTTCTGCAAAAGGAATTGTTGACCTTTAAATTTCATGTTAAATCTTACAATAGAAATTCTGTTCAGTGAAGCATAAGTGAGTAAAATTTACCTGATCATCACAGCTTTCAATCATGGTGTACAATAGATTTTATATTTAGTCAGATTTCATACACGAACTATTTACAATAACTTATACTGCACACCCGCACTTGAAGTTCACCTACGAATTTTCCCGTAATGAAACAATATTCTTGGACACTGTCATATATAAAGGAGAAAGATTCTTTAACGAAGGCATACTAGACATTAAAACCTATTTCAAACCAACTGAAACATTTCAATATCTACACAGATACAGCTCACACCCGAAAAGTGTTTTCAAAGGATTTATCAAGGGTGAAGTATTGAGATACATCAGAAACACCAGTAGCAAAACGGAACTTAAAAAACAGTTAGAAGCTTTTAAAACACGTCTCCTCAAACGAGGATATAAAATATCTGAAATCAACGAAATTTTTAATCAAACACAAAATATAGAAAGGAAAAACCTGCTTATACAACGCCAAACGAAACGGGAACAACCACTAGTTATGTTAACAAAATTCAACCCATCTATACAGAAACTAAAAAATATAATTACAAAACACTGGAACCTTATTTCATTAAACCCTAATTGTTTGAACATATTTAATCGCCAGCCTATTATAGCTTATAAAAGACATACAAATTTACAAGAACTATTATCAAAGCATTAGTGGGTATAGTTTGCTTAACCTTTCACAACACAATATGATATATACTGATCTCACAAAAAATAAATCATAATTAACTAATATGTTATTCAAAGACAACCGGTGTATGGTCCAATATAATATACGAAATAAAACAAAAAACATAAATAATACGCCAATATACAACTTATTGAGTCGACCACTGATGAAGCCGGACTCAGGGATCTTTTCCCCAAACACGGCAGAAACACCGGGCCTAACATTCATGCTCATGGGTGAGCTCGGATGGGCTATTTAAAAGCAAACTGGGCATGTGCTAGTCCAAATAATTATGATAATTTTCATAGCCTTTCAAGACCTCATAATTATTTGGACTAGGCATGTGCATATTTAATTAAGTACATCAATTGGTGCATCAACTGTTCTAGGTTACTGCCATATTAAATAAGTAGAGAATGCCATTCCGCCCTATTTTGATTTAAATCCAGTCTAAACGGCAGAGGTCATTGTATTGTAGTGTACTAAGTATACGGAAAGGAAACGAGCGCTGTACGGAGATTGTCATATTTAGTGTAGTGATACGAAGTAAGTACGGAACGGATGTGAGCTCTGCGCCGGAGATTGATCACTTCTACACTCTTTTATGGTTGACTTCACGATTGTGTTGACCGTTATGGAAATTTTATTTTACAAATGTTTATAGACATGCTCCCATTGTCGTACATTTAAACTTATTTAAGACAAGTCAGTGATTGTATATGTACTTAGCCTTGTTCTTTATTTGCACAAAATCTGCCATAGATTCGGAAACAACAAAAATCCGCCATAGATTAGGATTGTAAAAAATCTGCCATAGATTTGGGATGGCATGACGTCACATTTTCTATAGATTAGGAATCTGCCAAAGATTTGGAACCCACCATAGATTTGCGTCCTACATATATATTACTTTCTTAGTGGTTTTCGTAATTTCCACCTCACAATTTCCTTTCAAACACTCTTTATAGAGATATGATTTGAATAAAAAATGCAACGGGCTGTACACTACCTGTCAGTTTCGATTGTGACGGCTTTTGTAATTTATCGTTCAACAGTTATACCTTATATAATAATTACGTATATTACGTATAAATATTGTATAATAATAATAATAATAATAATAATAATAATACCTTATTATTTTCTAAATTCGTAAATTTCATTTATTTTGTATCCTAATAATGATAAAATTACAATGTACAAACTTTGTTTGTCTTCATACAATATCATGAATTAAGCATATAGATCCAGTTCGATTGGCACAGTTTATGCATATACTGGTACATTTTACTTGCTTATCTTACAAATATGGAGTTTGGATTTCCGGAGGATATCAATGGCGTTATCATCTTAGATTTTAACATGCTGTCATAGACTATCGACTTCAGGTTATTTTAATTAATTGACATTTACTGGTCAACAGTTATGGCTCTCATACACATATTTGGTTTAAAATGTCGAGCTTTTTCTTTCTTGATTACAGATAATGGTTGACTTGATATTATCATTTTGGATATAATATTATGTCGTGGACCACGTCTCAGAAAGGCATGCAGAAATCCACATACCATACAACACATTGTCAAAGTTAGTAAGTCGTTTTCAGACATCAAACGTACTGAAAGGTAGTCCAAACCTTAAGCTTCAAAATTAAAGATCAATAAGTAAAACCAAATAATAAATTAATTACGGAGAGTAAGGTTTACAAATAAACATTAAACTTTTTGAATACATTTACGAAACACTTTCAACGATAGATGCACACGTCTATCGTTGAGTTAATATACTTCAGTGGAGTGCATGTCGACATTTTGTATCTACTTAAAGCAGAGCAATGAACCAACCTTTACACTAACATGGACTTCTAAAGCAGCCAAGGAATTTTCATAGGAATTTGAAAAAACGGGAATTCATGTTTGATTGTCATAACGACATTTATCCACCAAATTTAAAGATCAAGGTAAAAGGATTTAAACATCTTAAGGCTTCGAAAATGCGCAATACTTGAAGTGTTATTACGTATAATAAGTCCATGGGATGACATAATCTGAAACAGTTCAAAAGAAAAAGGAAATGCCTAAGTTAAGCTGAGAACTGAAAACGATTGTAATCTACTTGCACATTTTGAAATATTAAAATTCAGAATGTATCGTGCCATTTTACAATCACTGGTTACTAGAGCTAACGATATCATCGGGAAAACATATAAACATCAAAACCAAGAATATGTCCATTTTAACAAAATAACCCAAACGTTGATGTAGGGAGTTGCAACCTTTATGTTTCTGTAGAGCTTTTTACATATCTCAACCAAGTTGCAGTCTAGTATCTGTCATACTGAACACTCATATTGATCTTTTCCTCACCACGTACAAGGCAAACAAGGTGATTTATATTATAAAATTAACACCAACACTATAAAGTTTACATAAATACAACTAGTGGATATACGGATCAAACCAGGACACAATTTATATAATCCCTGGTGTGACATGTCCTGTTTTGTGGCAAGAAAGATAAATGGGGTTAATAAGTCAACAAAGATCTACATCTAAATCCGAATGTTACATGTTTTTACGAACAGTGTAAAATCGTCACTATTTCATCATCGGAAAAGATGCGGTTGCCTTTGATTTGATCATTTTTTTTAATATTATACATTTATTTGTTTATTTTAATGATCATTTTATCTTGGTAAAAGTGCAACTCTAATGAGAATATAAGATAGTCTTGATATGTCTTCGTTATTTGAAATTTGCAGAGGCATGATCATTTATGTCATGTCCAACCACCAAACTTTCACAAAAGCAAGATTTATTTTACTAGTAGAGTTATTACTACGTTTATGTAATTCTCGTCAATATGGAAGATCCTCGTAAATCTGTGCACAAACGTACGAATTAAGATATTTTTAATTATTAGCAAACGCAATAAAATACAATATAGTTAAACGTAAGCACGAGAAGAGAGAGAGTTACTGATCAACGTCAAACCAACCCTGGCAACCCCTTTTCAGAATGATTTCGATAATTACCTGGCGTTTCATGAAATATCGACTCATTCTAGGCATAATCATCTAATTTTGTTTTATCTAAATCTTCAAAAATAAATAATGAAATATCTAACGTCACAGTACCCATATTTAACCGAGTACCCATTTTGCAAAAAAACAAACATTGTATGTCTTATAAGTATTTTTAAGGACAACACGGCCAAATCATATAGCAGATGAATCGAAGTAATCCCCAGTGATTAAGGAAGGATTTTTAGGATAATTTAAGAACTTTTAATTACAGAATCGTGGGTCGTTCGGAGGAGGTTCAACTTCTTTTTTGCTATGAATTCAATATTTAATTTTTCGAACGTAACAGTGAACTATGATATGTCCAGAGAATGAATACAGAATGGAAACATTTTTCAGTTTCTTAAATAAACGAAGATGAAAACAACTTTCATAGTTGGAGTAATTTAGATACCCTTACCCATGAATTCCCTTTAGTGACATTAAATTATACTTCCATTTGTCCAAATATATTAAATTATCTACTACAGAAATTCTTTTTTAATTGTGTTAAAATAACTGGATAGAATATCTGGCAAAATTTGTCAGAGTGTGTATTGACAAAATATGAAAAAGATTTGACAAGTATCATTCGTTTACAAAGGCTTCCTTTACAGAATAATGTGTACATAGATATGTACGTTGCATTTGTCGTTGATGAAAGATCTTTTTTAAAAATCATATTCACATCCGTTTTAACCCACCATTTTTATCTTTAAAAATGTCCTGTACCAAGTCAGGAAAATAGCCATTGTTATATTATAGTTTGTTTCTGTGTGTGTAACATTTTAACGTTTTGTTTCCGTTCCGTCGTTTGTTTTCTCTTATTTTTGAGTGTGAATTCACATTACTATAAGACGTGTCACGGTACTTTTCTATCCCAAATTCATGTATTTGGTTTTGATGTTATATTTGTTATTCTCATCGGATTTTGTCTAATGCTTAGTCCGTTTCTGTGTATGTGACATTTTAATGTTGTGTCGTTGTTCTCCTCTTATATTTAATGCGTTTCCCTCAGTTTTAGTTTGTTATTCCAATATTTTAGTTTTGTTCATAGATTTACGAGTTTTGAATAACGGTATGCTACTGTTGCCTTTATTTAGATTGTTATTAAGGTCTTTCTAAATTCCTTTAATTTTTCTATCCCAGAGTTGACTGACCACAATAGTATGTCACACATGCTATCATTATTTCAGTATGATACCAGCTGGAAACTATTTGTTTGGAATTTTTAATCTTGTAAATCATAGTAAATTTCCCTAAATGTGTAATTGTCTTAAATTTCATCCTGATACATGTTTATTCTGAACTTTCACATAACATATATATATATATATATATATATATAGGTCCTTCAGTCAGTTTTATATACTTTGTCTAAATTTAGAATTGTTTTTGTAAATTACCCTGTAAGTAACATTGTTAGCCATTGCAAAATAGTATACTTGTTTTTGTAAATTAACCTGTAAGTAACATTGTTAGCCATTGCAAAATAGTATACTTGTTTTTGTAAATTACCCTGTAAGTAACATTGTTAGCCATTGCAAAATAGTTTGCGTTTAGTTGACTGTATTTTGATTATGATACGGTAAGATTCAAAATCTTCAAAGCTCTCTTTTTAGCTCCATATTGTTTGTTTTTTTATATCCATATAAGTTTGTTTTTTTAAATGGATTGAAAAAGTAAGCCTTTATCTTTCAATATGGAGCATCACTTACACCTTTCAATTTAAATTTTGTTAAACACGGTTGTTTGATAGTGATTATTGTAAATGTTGTATACTTTTTTTTTATGGTAAGATGGACTGTTGAACTTTTTGTAAATCTCTGCCTGAGCGTACAGATCCTTATATATATTTCAACACTCTTGTTTCTCGTTGAATTATTCTATGGTTTTACAAAAATAGGCAGAAATGGGAAGTCTGCAGTATTTTTTTTAACATAAATACTGCCTTGTTTAATTTCATAATCAACTCCTTGATTTTACTTTTGATCGAACAGATAATACCCGTGGTTTAACATTATAATAAAGGCAAGCGGACGTAATCGCACATATCATTTCAACAAATATTCTAGTATCTTAGATTACATGTAAAAAAACTATTAACCAGTTGACACTTAATGTTGCAGCATCTTAATCATAGACAAAAATCAAAAATATGAAGAAAAAAATACCAACCCTTATAAAAGTTAAACGTTACAAACAGAAGATTGTTACTTCGGTACTGGCATGAACATACGGTTTTTTTGTGTTATTAAAATTTGCTGTTACAAAATATTAGAAATTATTATAAATTAAGGAATGTATCTCCCTCATGCAAAGCTCTGATTCCTTTCACGGATTTGGCTATACTTTTTGGACCTTTTGGATTATAGCTCTTCATCTTTTATGTAAGCTTTGGATTTCAAATATTTTGGCCACGAGCATCACTGAAGAGACATGTATTGTCGAAATGCGCATCTGGTGCAAGAAAATTGGTACCGTTAATTTTATTAGCAGGCTATTATCGCCGAAACATATAGAATTTCAGTTACAAGTCCTCATGTGCTTAGCATTTTATGAGATATGAATGAAGTAATAATAGAGCCTAGGTAGTTTACATATTCAAATTTCTAATCTAATTGGAAAATAAACTCATCATAGATACCAGGACTAAATTTTGTATATACGCCAGACGCGCATTTCGTCTACAAAAGACTCATCAGTGACGCTCGAATCCAAAAAAGTTTTTAAAAAAAGTCAAATAAAGTACAAAGTTGAAGAGCATTGAGATTCAAAATTCCTAAAAGTGTTGCCAAATACAGCTAGGATCATTTATGCCTGAAAATTCTCATATCAAGACAACGAACAAAACCGCGGGAATTGCATAAACCCAAAAAGAGCTATGTCGAGTGTGTCGACAAGTAAGGCATGACACTCAACTTCTGCGAATTTATACACCGAAAAAATTGCATAGCGTGAAAAGAACACAGTCTGAAAATTTACGGATCAGACGATTCAGGTTCCGGTATACAAATATTTTCAAACCATGCAAGCATGCCGCTAGTGAACCACTAGAAAGACACTTTGTACTTTGGTTTTCAATTGCTTTTCCTCATTACTCTGTTGGATCACAGTTGTCAGGATATCGCGGGAAATATTATGAGCGTAATATGTTAACTGAGATATAAAAACGTTAATGATATGACAGAGGGAATGTTTCTACTGAGAAGTTAACAATTGGAAAGTTAAAATCATCACCTTTATCATGAATTCAAGTTGAACCCGTCCATTGGTTTCAATATCGAGAACAAAAGTCTTGATATGGAGCAGATCTTATGGTTTTGTGATTAATCTCAAGTTTTCTAAAATGTGTGAATAATATGTGACATGACATCACCATTAAATCGGAGAGTGAAATTAAAACGTAGAATGGTTTATCGAAAATCGTGTATGATGTCAGAATGAACATTTCCTGCTATGTATGTATAAGAAACCATGTGATTCAAAAATTCAATTCATTATCAGATGTTAAGTTTCAAAATATACGTCATAGTGAGTTTGTGGAATAAATTACTACCGTTATTTATATCAGTGTATGTAGACAGTTTAAGAACTGTTGTAATAACGATAGTATTACATGCGAAGTGAACTTGGTAATAAAGGCGATCTAGAGAACACATCTATTACTAAATTGCCTGAGGGTGAACAAAATTGTTACTATCTTAACGTAGATACATTGACGATATTATATCCGAGTTTCGTCTAATAGGCTAATAGGCTAATGCCGCTACAAAGCAGCACTCGCACCCGTGAAGTGGAAAGGGATTAGTATAAGTTACAATAACTTGTTTCCCAATCCACTATAAATAAAGATGCTTAAACTAAGATCCGAGCAGGTTTTATTGTTGTTGAGAATCGGAATTCGCAAATAGGAAAACTGAATTATCACGTTCTAACAGATGCTAGTTTGTTATTGTCAAGATAAAATCGGGACCTTAAATGAGATAAAGTAATCTTGGACATAAACTAAAGTCACGTCCGATAATAAACAACGAATGGGGAAAGTTGTGGGTACGACACATGCAACATGTATGTGGTCATCTGTGAACTCATAACTGTCAACCGAATCAAAATGTTGTCCGTAAATGCCATGTCTTTATTTTTCCATTAAGAAACCTTTGATCGATTTTTGTCTTATTAGCATCAATCCCCTATTGAGAAAAGGATAACGCGGAAATGGAAAAGTTCTGGAATGTTACAACTGGGAAATAAATATTCATTTTGTCCTGCATGACCTCGTTTTATAAACACAACTTGGACAGCTAGTCGACGTATATCAACACCATCATACTTTATATGAATGTTTATGAGTCTGACGTAGAATTTTGGCTTGTTTAGTTTAAAATAGTAACTTAAATGGGAAATTCCCTGTAGGTAGTTGTAATTGTGTAGGATTAAAAAAAAATCATGTCAGTGGGTCATACACAATAATGCATTTTCGCAGTTCAAAGGTAAATGTCTATCCTTTTTATGAAAATATATGCTTGTCATTTTAAGTAACAACATATGCCGTGTTAATTAACAAATAGTTGAGAGCTTTAAACCGAAAATCTACCGTATGACCTTACATGTATCTTCTAACTGCCTTTCATATTTGAAACCACCTTAGATTAGAAATGCAAAGGAGTTATATGATGAATAATTTACAATCGGTTTTCAATTCTTTAAAAATACATGTATATTAAAAATCAAAAACAAAAACTAGAAATTAATCATCCATTTCTATAATTAAATATGAAAGGGATGTCATGATGGATACATTAAGGGATTAAAGGGGTATAACAAAGTACAAGTCAATATGCAACTGGTCTTTTAGTTTACAGACGAATAAGCCTACAAATACAAAATCTAAATATAGTTCGACCCGATAGTGCATGATATCCGGTGTTACATCCCAGCTCCTTTGTTCTAACAGGGGTGATCTGAGCCGGATCACCCCTGCCAGATCACCCTAGTTTGAGTTTCTTTGTTATGCATGCTTTCCTTTGTTCTGTAACATTTTGGCGGGAATGTCAAATCCACTTTAAAACTTATAATTTATTTTACGGAATAGACTATCTATCAAAATTCACGTAGAAAAAATCCAGTAGTCTAGATATGCTGGGATTCGAAATCAAGACCTTTAGCATATCAAGCCACGACACATACCACTACACCAGGACGACTTGATACGAAATAATAGTAATTTGACATACTTAAAGGAAGCAAGATATTTTTATTAGTGGGGCGAGTTGTCAAACCTTTATTCAGTGGGGTTTTAACCTTTTACGTTTATTTGTGAGTTTTCAGACTGATTGTTTAATTTGATTTTACACTTTTTCAAAGTGGGGCAAGTCGGTAAACAAGATTGGGACGATATTTTTATAAAGTGGCGATATAGCGTGGGCCGATTGGCAAGTGGGGCGAGTTGGCATTGTTTGATATCTACTCATCGTGTTTGGGGGTCAAAAAAGGTATACATCATATAGTAATATATAAAGTATATTGTTATGGTTGTGTGGCGTTCTAAACTAGATTTTATGAATTGTAAATGGTTTTTCGTCTAATCTAAAACAGCTGGGATGTAAAATAGTTATCCCAGTCGGACTTGGTGTGTCAGTGTTAAATCACCCTCTGGCCTCCGGCCATCGGGGTGATCTTACACTGACACACCGCGTCCTTATGGGATAACTATTAATGTATATTGATCCATCAAAAGCCTTCAAAATATTGGCAAGTAGATATGAGCCACATACTTACTTACGTCTTCGCTACATTTATATCAAAGGGTTAAAAAGGGATAACCAAACAGATAAGACAGTATAACAGTCGACTTAAATCAAAAATTCAACTAGCAATTGGTTCGAGAGAGAAAAAAACGTACAAAGACAAGCATAAAAAATCAACTCATAGTTTTTAATAGTATTTTATTGGAAAAATACACGTTCGTACGATTAAATGATTGAAATATGATCGAGACATAAGGGAACTTTAGCTGATTGGCCCTAGGGACCAGGTTAACAATTGTACCACTTGACGTCCGTCTTCATCGTTGTAGGTCAGATATCATTTCCTCTAAAGTAAACTTGCTAACTATCCTATGGGTATTAAGATTAAAGTATGTTTGGGTTTTTTTTCTTACTAAAAATTAACTATAAACATGACCAACAAGACTTAAAACATAAAATAACCTTACAATACAATTGACTGTTTAAAATCTAACCATACATGACATAGCAGCTGACTGAAACAAAAACGTTATGAATGTCAAGATCTACATTGTTTTTATACTTCATCAGATTCATCAGACGAAAATGAAAATATGAACCCATTATAATATAATTATTGTCAATAGCAGTTGTTTCCTTTAAATATCGATATGTAAACAATTATATTTTTCTGCGTAATATTTAGACAATGTTATATATAGACACATAATGTAATTAGCAAAAATGTGATACAAATTCTACCAAAATTTTATTACTACTGAAACGATCAAACGAAGATTTTAGAGTTTTCGTTTGGTGTTTACATATCTCAGTTGCATTGATACGTTATGCTCATGCATATTCAAACAATACTGACTTGCTATACAGGAGTGTGCTCCTTACGCAGAAACTACTCCAACAAAAGTACGAGGAAGAAAGATTAAAAATGACACTCCGTACATTTTATGGACCTCATCGCGAATTGGTTGATCCTTACGATGTGTCTATGTCTAAACTAACTAAGGACATTTTTACCACGTCTTAGATTATGGTTAACCATTTACGTCGTCTGGTCTTTTAAGAACCGAACATGACCTTTTCCCGAATATAACTGTTTTGTTGAGTGTGAATTCGCATTGCTATAAGACGTGTCACGGTATTTGTTTATCCAACACTCATGTATTTAGTTATGATGTTATATTTGTAATTCTGATCGGATATTGTTAAATGTCTTATCGCTTGTTGTTTAATTCTTTGTTTTCCTATTCGTATGTAAAAGTAAAGATATTTGATCCCCCAGTTCATGTATATGATTTTAGTTTAAAGCAACTATAGGTACACGATTTATTTGTTTTACAGTTTGATTTAGAAGAAATACCGATATAGTTAGATAATACAATCATTCATCTAATTCTGACACAATTCTATATTAATATTTGTATGTTATTGTTATATAATACATCAAATAACATAATTATAAACCTATTCTTTAAAATTTTCCTGTGACTTCACTTTTGTGGCGTTGATACAATCGTGTGACGGACAGTTCGGAGTTCTTTTATGCTGTTCTTTTGTACTGTCCTAAATTATTTTACGTGCTCGTTGTTATTTTGTGGTTAACATGTCAAAATGTACTATCACCCTGAACAGCAAAAGTTATCAACAAAAATCAGCTCTGACAAGTAATTGTACCAATATGACTGAAACCGTCTCTTTTATGTACTTATGAACTAAAATGACGATTTCTTCTACCAATTCTTACGTTATAATATATAAATCTTGAAACCAGCAAAATTATCTGAACTTCAGTATCCTAAAAAAATAAGTGTGTCATTTGATGCTTAACATCAATTGACTCCTTATTTTCGCAATCTTAGCTTATATCATGAAAATTGTAATAGAAAATAAAAAATTTAAAAATACCGAACTCCGAGGAAAACGCAAAACTGAAAGACCCTAATCAAATGGCAAAATCAAACGTTCAGACACATCAAACGAATGGATAACAACTGTCATATTCCTGACTTGGTACAGCCATTTTCTTATGTGCCTAATGGTGGACTCAACCTGGTTTTATAGCTAGCATAAAATAAACAAAATCGTTGCAATAATATATTAAGTGAAAAAAATATCATGATTGCTTATTTTGTCAGGACCACGATTCAGACTCCTAAAGGCCTCTTGGGATTATGTTTTTTGGTAATTTTGCCTTCCAATGATATTTTACTGATGGAAGTTTTTTCAATAAAAACAGAGTTCAAAAGTCTTTAAGGTTGATTGTTTACCTTATATATATCATGTATATACGATTTTCTGTAACTTGTTGGAAAAGGTCAGATAAACATTTAAAAATTCTTATTTCTGGTGTATTTTTTCCCTATACATGATTGTAACAAAAGCATATGAATTCCTTTCAAATGCAAGTTCCATACATTATCCCTTTCTTGTTTCTGCTGTGGAGTTTGACTCATATCCACGTTAACAGCTTATTCTCTATTTATGAACATTTCAAACTGTGTAAGCTTCTCTTAAAGGTTTTGAAAGTCCATATACTTGATATCGCAAAAAATCCACCAATTCTTGTAAAGCTGTCTCAGCTTCATCTAAATGAAATATTCCTGATTCGTGTGAAAATAGGAAAAATCCATGAAAAGCATTTTTGTAGTGTTTAAGCTTTACTTTATTTCCATCTCCATGTATCCTATTAGTATACATTACTGCCTCGTCTCGTAAAACATCGTATTGGGACGTGATTACATAGGCTTTCGGGATATCTTGCAGATTCTTGTGCATCATGGGTGATAGAGTCTCGTTTGTGATGTAGGTTTGAAGTCTCATAGCGACAACAAAATCGTGTTCCCTTGGAATTATTGTAGTCCTATTAGTAATTTTCAAATATGTAGGCAGATGTTTTGCACTGTCAATTAGATTAAAATGCGATTGTACAGTTGTTGGAAATACATGTTTATTTTCAGTAATTTTGGATGCAAAAGCTATTGGCTGTCCAATGTAGAGTAACCAATGTAATGCCTCTCTTTCCGGGGACGTAATACCCGGAATAATGTCAACGTTGTCTTGGTATGACGGTGTTTGAAAATCTAGCATTTGTAAAACTGGGTTTATCAATATCTGAATCATGATTTTATTAGGGAAATGTCTCGCTACTGCAGCTGCAATACCTCCACCTGATCCATCGCCAGCAATTACAACTTTATTTGTATCTACATTAACACCACTCTTTCCCGCCAAAATTTGCCATGTGACATCTATACAATCAGAATATCCTGCTGGAAACGGGTATTCTGGTGCCTTCCTGTACCTTAAACACACAACACATATATTGCATGGTAAACAATGATGAGTTAGAAGATATACAAATACAAAATGATTAATCAAATATAAAACACAAAAATCTCAAAAAAAATATTGTTTTGGCTTAAATTAGAGATCATTTTTCATTGGATGGGGTTAGAAACAAATGTTTTATTTAGATTTGCTTAAATATTTGTCTCAGGAAAATGTTGTAACAAAACACCAATTTTTTCATCGGCAATAGTGCAATTTGTAAGGTCTTTTCCCTACGTGAGGAAAGACCTTATTGTTTTTTCTAATGTTTTTTTTTCTTTTTCTTTTTTTTTCTTTTTTTTCTTCCAACATTTTTTTGGAATGACCTCCCCACGTTTTTTTTTTAAGTTATCAAGACCAAATGTAGACCATCGATAAACCTCATCATGAGGTATTAGAATATGACCCTGTTAAGGATTTCATCATCCCGTTTAGAAGTTATCTCCCTTTAAATGATTTTTTTCAAAAATGCTCGTTGTTTTTGAAGATATCATTACTTTATTTGGACGATAGATAGATTTTATCATGATGTATAACCGTAAGAGGCTGAATAGGATTTCATTGTCCCCTATGAGAGTTATATCCCCTTGAAACAATTTCTTTCCTTTGCATTTTTCTCAAAAAGTATAAGAGATAGAATCGATTTGAAAACGGCAACATGTACAGGAACAGATGGCAATGTTAATGAACATATACAATCATTTTGTTATTAACCCTTATAAGGAGTTATTCCCCTGGAAAAATTGTGTACAAATTTCCAGAACCGGAAGTCGTAGAGACTTGGGACCTTCACCAATAATCTTTAATTCATGTGACCTTTAATATGCACCCAAGGTCAAAGGTCAAAGAGTGCAAAAAAAATTACGCTGCAATTTCAAGCTTTCATATTAGGAAAACGATAAAACTTTGCTGCATACATACAGCGTATAAAATGTTCCTCTCGACAAGCTCTACATTTTATATAATAAGCCCAAAAAGGTCCGACCGTCTGTTCAAAAGTTAAAACGAGATGATTCTTAAAACTATAGTATTTAGTGTATATTTAGTGATAAGTTTGGTTAGAAATCTAATGACAAATCATTAAATAAACTCCAATATTATGTTATGTCATTCATGCAGTACCGTGGGGCATTTTGTTTACAAAAGAATTACATATTTTGAAAAACAAATAAAACAGACAGCAACCAGAATAGTGTAGGCTCCTAAATTGGAAGAGGCAAATAATGGAGACTTTTCAAATGCCAATGGTCTGTATCAAAAGTGTATTAAATATAACAGAATCAAGCTTCATTACATAACAAAGTCAACAGAACGGTTCCAATATGAGATTAACTTCTCGTGAAGACAATGTCTTATCATATATATTAAGCTTTTATTTCCAATCCTAAAATAGTATCGCACATATTACCGGGTAATATTTAAAGTGTCTAACATGCATGCTAACTTATATCTTGGTTATTTGTATGATACATCAACCCACAGCCATAACAGTCTAACAGATGTTTATAACTGTACATACACAAGTAGAAAAATAGAGGAATTTGAAATTAAGGTTAACAATTGAGCAATAAGGGCAAAACCCCCAAGTCTTAGTCCGTTCATTCGCGAGTGTTTTGGTGTAGCGTTTCATTTATTTTGCGGATATTCGTTTGTCGTATCAAGATGGAGGAATACTCTATATAGAAGGTGTCTCAATTTTGCTATGTTCGTGCATTGCATTTTTTTATCCAGCTATTCAAATCCGTGAAATACAAACCAAGTGAAGCCTTTTCAACCAAACCGCGATTACAATCGACACCAAAATAAACGATATACGGTAATACAAAGTATGATCAGCTACATATCAAGATCCAAAAAGACCAACCAAATGTGCAAGTATAAATCAATATAAGGATAACAACAGGGGCGGATGTAGGAATTTTCGAAAGGGGGGTGCTAACCCAGGGCTAACCCAGGGCAAAGGGGGGGGGGGGGGGGGGGGGGGGGGGGTGCAAAACATATGTCCCGATACAAATGCATTGATCGGCAAAAATAAAGGGGGGGTGCGCACCACGGAACCCCCCCCCCCCCCCCTGGATCCGCCACTGAACAAGTTAACAAACAGATGACAATGTAGGGACCAATATCATGTCCATTTGTTTGTGTTCAAACAGGATATACGTTGACTGGTTATTGCTACATGTAGTATGAGATCTCTTATGATGTCCGTAGTACAAAATAAATTGAAACATGATCGTGGTTTTACAAATTAAATCATAATGACAAATTAAATGCAATACAATACAAAGCGTTTTATACTTACAGACAAATTTATATTGTCAATCTATTTGTGTGTTAATGATATTAAAAAAAATCAATATGGTCAATACGGCTGGTGTAAAAGTAGAACTTTCCAATTCCGAAAATATGAAGTTATACTCATACCACAAAACAAGTCAACGGAAAGGAGAAAGAAAGAAACCAATGTACCAATTTACAAGTAAAAGGTGGGAATTGGAAAATAGATTACGAATAATTTATAAGGATTGATTAGAATAAATACGAATCTACTTTAAAACTTCATATAAGAGTAAATACAGAGTAAATAGTGTTAGTGTATTCTTCCCAACCATTAATATTCCACCAAAAATTAGAATAAGTAATAATCAGTATAGATACTAGTTAACACTCATAGGTTAAATCTGTATCAGTTTAACTTTGATTATACCGGTAAGTGTCTAATCTTTACTTACTCAATTGCTATTACAATCATCTTTGTTCTATTAGACAAATTTTCTAAGTAAGAGCTGTATGTATCTGAAATTGAATGTATGCGTGATATCAACGTCGTTTCATACTATAATACATACAAATAACAAGGACAAGGGCTAAAACATGTACAAGAACCAAAAATGTTAATAGCAATAAAAAGTGTTTATTTCCTCAATTTGTTTTTGATTTCCTTTGAATTACAAAATATTGATTTCCTCGAACCACTAACTCGTGATAATTTAGAAAACTTTGGTAAATTCCCCTAATACAACGTGACTGCGGTGTGGTAGCTTGTGTCGCTATATTCAAAATTCCCCTATACTCTTATTTTTTAACCGACATACAGTGTTAGTGGTCAAATGTTTGTTTTGATGTAGATTTGCGAATACCTACACCTTGGAATAAGTTTTGTATATAATTATAAACTATTTATTGCTATAAAAGATAGTGAAACCATATAGTTTCATATTGTATAATGATAAATATCCGTGCAAAAGTTATCATTCGTTCCTGATTTTTCCAAACTGACTGTTTTAAAATAGACTTGTATCCCTCTCCTGGCATATGTTATCCAAAGGAAAATTCAATTCAAATGAATATTTATCAAATCAGTATTAATCAATTAAGAAAGCTGTGTATCAAAAGACGAAGGATAAAAAGTGCATTATAATTCTTTGAAGAGATAGGTTAACTTGTCATGAAAATACAGATTTTAAATCACAAAATTTTGAAAATTAACTTGAATTGAGAAATATCTCTCTCTCATACATAGCTCTGATTCCTTACCCGACTTTTTGTCATTTTTAGTTTATGAGATCTTCATAATACTGATAAGCATTGAATTTTCAAACAGTTTGGCATCGAACATCATTGAAGAGACATGTTTGGTCGAAATGCGCATCTGTTGCAGAAAAAAATTGTATCTTTAGGGTTGTTTCCCAGAATTTTTTTTCACAGTCAGGCCATTAAACTAAAAAGCTTTTCTACCTTTTCTTTATTTAACGGAACCGTCAATTCTTGTACTTAGACGTTCTAACAATTTTTGATGTAATTTCAAACGTGTTTCAAAATTAATTTAAGATGAATGAGAAATGCAGTTTTTCAATAGATTTAACAAACTGACTTTAAAAATTATCAAACAGTACAATACAAATCAAATTTGTGTTTGAAATAAAAAGCTTGGTATTGCTTTCCGAAGAAGAAACCACCTTTGTGTTGGTTAAAGATCCCCTCAATAGACTTATTTTAAAACAATAGTGTGGCCAACATATTTGTAATAGCAGTGTATACTTGGAGAACAGCATTTAGCACCTAGCTAAAACTATATGGTGTTTTATGACTATTATCAGTTTACATATGAAATAAGTGATTTTAAATAATAGAAAAAAAAAAATTAACAGTAAAAAGTAAGGATAAGTGGTATGATTGCCAATAGGATAATTATCCACCAGTCAACAGAAAGTGGATGAATGTAATAAACTATATGCCACCGTAAGGCATTCAGCAATAAGAAATTATCATATCGTAAAGTAAGATATAAACATCATTTGATAGTTAAGATGTTGTAAAAAAAAATCGAAAACTGATATGAGATAACTTATTTCACTCGCATTGATTACACAAACACATGATTTAAATCACGTCTGCATACAAATCATTCGCAGTGGCGCTAATTTTCAGTGTTGTTGGACAATGAAGTGTCGATGGCTGGCTGCGTGTTGTCTAAATCAAACTCTTCTATGACAGTGAACTTTGTGAAAGTTCCATCACTATATATGCAAGGTGGTCAGAATAGATGGTGAGAGGAGGCGTTCTGGTTATTGATACATACCTGTAGAAAACCATGTCCACCCTCCTCCGTGAACATAAATAATAGCCGGTAATGATCTTGTCAGTTTGGTTGGCTGGATTATTTTAACTGGGACATTGGCTATTCTGGTATTGGTAACCTATGGAGGCAACGAAATACAGTTTGGATATGTTTAGCATGAATGTAGAAAGTGTGTTGTACAGATTGTTGGAATTGGGTTTTTTTAAATAAGAATTGTTATAGATTGAAACCGGCTTTGTGTTTTGCATTGAACTATTTATGAAACTATTTGATAGAAATGTACATTGTGAACGGGAAAAAAATGCGTTAGATTAATAATGTCCTCTTAAATTTACTTTCAACGGATCGATATTGTAAGTTAGGGAACAACTCGACTTACTATGGAAGCACATCAGGAACATGACAACAATGTATTTCCAACTAACAACTGGTTTAAAAAATCTAAATTCCGGCAGGAAAAAATGTTATTTTGAGAATTAAACTCGAAATCTTAACTTTTTCAAGCTTCAATTTATCTTCAACATTCTGACTTGACTTTAACTTGAAATTAAAAAGGCTAAATTCAATACAAACAATACAGTAACTAGTTCAAAAAACTTTTAAGTTAACTTCGGATTTCAGATATAGAAATTTCAGCCTTTAAAAGTTTCATTAAAGATTTCGATCAGCAGTATCCCTAAAAGGTTTCTATAATATCCTAAAATCCGAAATTAGATGATTCCAAAAAATATAACTGTCTTAGTCAACAAACTGCAATCATTTTAGTTTCAAAGTATTCAACACTAAAACTGTAATACTACCTAAAGATATTGTATTCAAAATATAAAATTTCATTTGTAGTATATCTATAACCTTAGAGAAGACGCAAACGAAATCATGGCGAGCAATTATAAAACCTCATGTTATTATTTTTGTTTTTAAATATTTGACTGTTATATATATTCATTTATATTTTAACGGCCTGTCGAAACAAATTGTAGGGCAACAAACTTCTATAATTGTGTAACAAACATGTATGTTTTCATAAACTTATATAAGTATAATGTCCTTCTATGTGGTCTTTTGGAGGTCACAATTACCTGAACGTCCGGATTTTGACTGTAAACACCATTCATAACAAACCCAAAGCCATTGTTGACGATGGATTTGATTGGTTGGGAGGCTGGGTTTATATTCAGCATTAGGCATAGCTTCAACTGCAATGTAATGAAACAACGAGATCAGTGTATATACATTTGCTTGTTTTGTACAGGAAGACGCCTATAGTTCTGATTGGCAGAGGTGTTTGGCCTATATTTCAATTTGATGCATGTAATAGTCCAAAAAATCAGGAAGCAATGTGAAATATTTATTTATATCTGTTTAACAAACAAACACAACATATGTTTTGCAATTGTAAACTTCTTGACATACGTCATATACTGCTTAACATACATCGTTCTTTGAGTGTTACTGAAATAGCAACATATAACTCAAGTAAAAGTATACTAGTATATCATTCAAACTTTAAATTGTCATGCAGATCCGAAAAGATGAATTAGGTATAACATTTGTCACCTTGGCTCACATGCACTTGTTTCTATCCCTGTGAAGGTCGACATTCACATGGATAGAAACAAGTCCCTGTGCTTTGACTCCCACATCTAGTTCGTGCGTACTGCTTTATGTACCACACTCTTTGTATGTTAACGCACAATTGCAATAAGTTTGCGTAGTCCGTCTATATGACCTCTTTCATTTTATTCCCCTTCAATTATATTTTTCTTTGTATTTTGGCGGTCAAATCTCCATTGCTTGGTCCCGTTTGATACACTCTGTAAAACCTATCTTTGGATTTTTCTTTTATTTGATCTTGTCCTGAATATGCAAGAAACATTTGCCACGGGATGTTAAAAATAACAATTAATAAATATATATATAGAGTGTGCTGAAACATGACCTACGAAACTGATGAGTACATAAAAGTCATGGTAGTTTGTGCCGAGTTAAGGTCAACCCTTAACCAAATTAGACGAAAATAAATCTAGAAGTTTGCCAATGCATCAGCATTCATTATAGTCAGTAAACAAACGGAAAGCTCTTTACATGTGATCAACGCAATACTCGTAACTGAATTAAATTGAAAATGAAAATGGGGAATATGTTTTTCAGTAATGATACTCACATAATTATTTGCTATCCTCCCTAATTCGTCTAATATCCTAACAACATTTGGTTGTTTAATATTGTCTGGTAACGGTCTGTTAAGAACTACATAGACTCTGTATGATGCAAAAACCACAAAAATAGTCAAGAACAGTAGAAAAGTTTTCATTGCTATCCTTATAGATCAGTTTTAACCATCGATTTAACAATTCAAAATTTAAGAAAATTCGTATACAAATTTATTATTATTATCAGTGCAATTTTATCTTGACTTAAACATGTAATAACAAAGATTTTTCCAAGGCCATATAAAAAAATGTGGTTTAAATGGTTGAACAATTATTCTTTCTATTAACTAATGGATGTCGTTGAACGTTGACACATTCATATTGAAGTTTTTTACTGATAAAATTTATTAGAAAATGCTTATGAAAAAATATGATCTAAACTTTTATATAGGTATATACAAAAACCAAACCTAAGAATATATTTTTCTGGCCTTAATATTGATTGTTTGTATTTATAAAATGATAGTGTGTGCTCTTTGACCTGAGATAATGAATTGTAGCATTCATTGCGATACGATTCGTAATTAATGAGCGTTCCTGTAATATTATTTCCTACTGATTAGTGTGTCATATTTGTAATTCGTCAGGATGCAGAGGGGCCTCGCTGGTCCAGTGGTCTAAAGATAAAAGTAGTGCAACTACTGTACCGCAAGCCTCTCAACACTAAAGATGTGAGTTCGAATCCTCCACGTGACTCCAATCACAATTTACTAGGATAACCAGTATTGCTGACGAATATCGGTGGTTCTCTTTAGTAAATCCGACTTCCTCTACTTATAACAGGCCAACACGAAGTAGTCAATATGCATAAAGTGGCGTTAAAACGACTAAACTATGATCAAATCAAACCACGTTGCAGGGAACAAAAAGTATTTTTTAAGTTTTGAGTTATCTTTCTTAGTATGTTCAGTATGAACTCCAGTGGTTGTAAATATAGCATAAAGAATAAAAGATACATTTAAAGTCGGGTAAACATACATGTAACAATAAAACATCAGTTTTGTAGAACTTTTATCTATTTACATATATATGATAAATACTAGAAATAAAACACATAACACAGAAAGCACAACATGCACATCATGCATAGCAAAAATACTGGTTTACAAAAAACAGACGAAGTCCACCAGGGTTCGTGTATATTCAAAACGAAAACAAACTAACCAGAAATCTGTTTTATACGCAAGTTTATGTGTACTATCTGGATGAAGAATTAGAATTGGGAATTATGTCATTTGTAAAAAGAGCTACAAAAAGGAGATGGAATTTGGCCATGCGTGCCAAAAAATTTGTAAGGGTTCCGCGGAACCCAGTGTCTCGCCTACTTTTGCTGTAAATTGCAGGATCAACAAAAATAAGGGAAAAAATCAATAAAAATATTCCACTTGATACCATGTTTGGATTGTAGGAAGCCTCTGTCCAAGTTTGGAAAAAAAACCTGGATAGTTTATGAATCTAATAAATGTTTTAAAAACTTTAACTGCAGACTGGATGTAATGTTAACTGGAAGAAAAACTAAGTCCATTTATAAGTAAAATATAGATACATAGGTACAAAATATTAACAAAATTTCCTTTTAGATACTAGCTTTTGATCATAAACAAGCTTCTGTCTTAGTTTGGTACAAATAAAAAATAGTATAAGAAAGTTATCAATTTTTTTAAAAATTTAACCACAGAGTGAATGTGTTGTTTCCTGGCAGAAAAAAAGTTCATTTAAAGTAAAATATGGAAAAAATTGATTTGTCATTTTACAAAATTTACTTCTGGATACTATCTTATGATCATAAACAAGCTTCTGTCCAAGTTTGTTACAAACCAAGGATAGTTTAAGAAAGTTATTAAAATTTAAAAAAACTACAATCAGAGTGATGTAATGTTTTCCTGCAGAAAAACTAAGTGCATTTAAAAGTAAAATACGGAAAAAATGAAATTCTATTTTCACAAAATTTACTTCTGGATACTATCTTATAATCATAAATAAGCTTCTGTCCAAGTTTGGTAGAAATCCAGGATAGTTTAAGAAAGTTATTTAAATTTTAAAAACTTTAACCACAGAGTGTATGTAATGTTTTCCCGCAGAAAAAACTAAGTCCATTTATAAGTAAAATACGGAAAAAATAGAATTTTATTTTCACAAAATTTACCTCTGGATACTATCTTATGATCATAAACAAGCTTCTGTCCAAGTTTGGTAGAAATCCAGTATGTTTTAAGAAAGTTATTAAAATTTCAAAAACTTTAACCACAGAGTGAATATTTGTGGACGCCGCCGACGACGACACCGACGACGACGGAATGTAGGATCGCTTAGTCTCGCTTTTTCGACTAAAGTCGAAGGCTCGACAAAATTAAATGAGTACCAGCTATGAATGTCTAGCTACAATTTGTCAAAACGGAGAAGTAGGCTTCATTATGACCGAAACTGGTTTAACAATTTTTCAGACACAGCTTTGGGACGTACGGACGTACAGACGGAAAAGTGTCAAACTAAATGGGAATAAAAACTTAAGTTCAATGTATGCTTACTAGCTACTAGTTTTAGTACTTACTGTAACCTCTTTATATAAACACGTGAACCCACTTGGGATAAATGAGGCAGGAAACATACATGTATGAAGGAGTGATAAAGAAGTTCAGGTGATTCTACAAATATAACCATTATCAGACAAAATAATTTCTAATTTGAGGGTTAACATTAACTCACAAATGGACCCTATCAGGGCATTATCAAGACATTTGTGGGAAACTTGATCGATGGTTTCTAACTCTACCCAGTGGCAAATAGTTCATATATCTCGAGGAGGAATATTAAAACACTTGACTTTTCTACACTTTAAACAAGTCATCCTTTTTCAAACAAAAAGATAAATTAAAAGAGTTGGTCTCAATTTGTTTCATAAAAAAGAATGGCCAACATGGAAACCAGGAACTTGTCTTAGGGAGAAATTAATCCTTCTGTGTCAAAAATCAATCTGATTCAAAAAAAAATTCTCTGAAATTGACATTATTAAGATGCTTGGTTTCTTGATCGACAACAGAGCGGTATTTGTTACATTTGGAGGATGTGTTTTTCAAAGAACAAGGGGAACAAATTGTGCCACTTTTCTCGACAACTTATTTATTCCTTGTATATTATGAGGCCAACTTCATACATGAACTTCAACAGAAGAGAGAAAAGACGTCAGAAGTATTCTTTTACTTTACTTTCCACTTTATAGATGAAAATATATTCTATCACAGAATAATTCAAAATGTTGTGACTATGTTGAAAACATTATTCAAATAAACTTGAGATAACGGATACAATAGATACAGATAAAACTGCCTCATATCTTGACTTACATCTACCAATTGATAAAAAAGATGATTCCAGTTTCCCAAATTGTTAGTTTTCCATTTCTTTGTAGCAACATTCCAGCATCGCATGCATATAGAGTTAATATCTCCCAGTTGATGCGATATTCCAGTGCTTGTATTGCTTATCATGATTTCCTTGGTAGTGGGTTACTGCTCACAAGGAAGATATTTAAACAAGAGTTTCAAGTGGTGAAGTTGAAACTTTTCCTTTGAATATTTAATGAGGCCATTATGAGCTGGTTGACCATTATTGAATATGTTCCTAGTAACTACAACTCTATCCCCTTATCCCAATTGAGGCCTAATGAATTAAGACTTTTTACCGGTGTGTAAAAACAAGAGCAACACAACAGGTGCCTTATGTGGAGCAGGATCCGTTTTCCCTTCTGGAGCACATGAGATCACCCTGAATTGTGGTGAGTTCGAGTTACTCATTCTAGTTTTCTATGTTGTGTGTTGTGAACTATTGTTTGCCTGTTTGTCTTTTTCTTATTTATCCATAGCTTTTGTCATTTTATTTTCAACTTATGAGTTTGAATATGTCTTTGATACATGTATCTTTTGTCTCTCTTTTATACAGATAACTAGCAAATAATCTTTCTTTCAAATATATTTAAAAGACAAAATCATCAATTTAAGGCTATTTTATTACATCTGATGGTCATATGTGCAAGGACAATAACAATAACCTTGGTCAAATGATTGTATTTTTATAGACATATTACAGTCAAATAATACAGAATATGTTGTAGTCATGCTTTGATAACATACTTCAAAGTAATAAAACTATCTCCCAATACAAAATATGAAAAAAGATAATTACGAAATTATAAAAAGACATTGTCAGTTTCTAGTATTTGTAATGTATGCTTTTTAAGTTTGAGATGATCAAAAAATACACAGTATTTAGCTTTGTAGGTTTTGAGTACATGCATTTGTAGTGTTTAAGCTGTTCAAAGTTTGAAATGAATAATAAATACTCAGTATTTAGTTCAGGGTTAAATCCAGAGATTTCTAAAACAATGATTGGTACCCAACAAATAACAACAACTTTTCTAGTAATGCAGCAATGGACACATATTTTCATAAATGATATACACAGTATAAAATAGGGATTTAATTTTTTACACTAAACAAGCTTTTTTGTTTGCAATTTGTTTCCACAATAAGATGGAATTACCTTATTTTTGGCCTAAATAATTGTCAGATGTTCAAACTATTTTTGCTTCAAAATGTTTCTAACTGTATCTACACACAAAATCTGTAAATCAATTTTAGATGTGCAAGCTTGTTGGATAAATGTCATTATAATTTTCATACTCTTTTATCATAATTATGAATTTTCAGTGCTAAAGTTAAACTGGTTGTAATTTAATTTGATGAGGAAAAAATTATTTTGTGTCTATAAACTATCAAATTTTGTTTTAAATTGTTCACAAAAATCTGTGTTATTTGAAAAAACTAAGAACAGTTAGAGATATTTCATAAATGTTCATTCTTCTGTTTTATAATGTTGTAAAAAACAGTGTGTATAAAAAGGAAAGTACCAAGTGTACAATGATCAATCCATACTTCTATATTTGTTGAGGTAGTTGATTTGAGCATGAAATATGATGACCGATACATAGTGGAACCAATGATAATAGCAGCTGTATTTCTTCAACCATATAAGTGGCAGTTTATAACAATTAGGTACAAGAAGGTCAGTTGTGGGAGAGATACCAGATAAAGCCAGATTTCTGAAATTGTTTTTCACTCTGTAAACTACACGTAGAAACAGCTAAGATTTTGCTTGAGAATGAAGAGTCAAATAGTCTATTAGGAGATCCATTATATGTTTATAACATTAAAGGACGTTCCATAAGAAGCATCAAAGTCGTTACACAACATGTAAAAAGTTTCTCAACACATGACCTTCTCTGAACATTGTATTTTTCAAGATTATCTGAACTTCAAAAACATAGAGCTTATAGATTATCAAGAATTTTACTTTTAAAGTAAATGAAAAACTTTTTCTACAATCTTTACATAAAATTCACTCTATTTTCTTACAAAAATACAGAACATTCACACATAATTTAACAATATACAACCATACAATATGTTATCTTCATTGTTTTAAAGAATCAGATTTTGCATTTTAAAAGGTTTGTGTATAATTGATATAGAAGCAACCTGTGCCTATTTCTTTATAGAAACCATAAAAATAAAGTTTAGAAATTTATTTTGACATGCAAAAATATTCAAAAATAACAGCTTATAAGTAAAATGGTCTTAAAAAATACTTCTAAATTATAGGTAAAGACATAATCCTTAAAATAGATCAGTCCATAGAAATCAGACAACTACGAAGTAAATAAGGTACAACCCCAGGTATTACCTGAAGAATTTCCCCTGATCAAATGTCGTTAAAATGCTGCATAATTGAAGGAGGGCTTTTTCAAGAAAAGTATATTCACAACTATTTTTTAAATAAATCTATATGGTGACCACAATTGCAGTTTTCAAGATGAACTTTAAAATCTATGAAACAAGAGGCTAATATTTTTGAAAGTTATAGTTAGATTCTGTTAACTTGTAGAGAGAATTTTACAAGCCCAAAAACATTTTTAAATGCCTCGACTGGTGGTCTTGTGGTTAAGAGTGAAGACCGCTATTCACATTTTCTTCTCATGAGCATCTCTGTATTATGTAGCATTTCAAATAAAGATATTAGCCAGGTGAAATCAATTAGGTAATAACAATTAAACAACAGCCATCAACAAAAACAAAATCATTCATTCTTACAGACACATCTTCAAGTCCACAATTAAAAATAAATAACAAAATTTATCACAATACCCTGAGTTGAATATGTAATAAGCCCAAGAACTTAAACAGTTTGTAATCAAGTAAAAATAACATCTCTCAAAAATTCTACTTAAAGCTTTTCGTCAAATATTGTTTTTTTTTTACAAAATACATATAAAATATCCATTATGGATAAATATAAAAAATTCTCATATACTGTTCAATTTTTCCAATATGTGGATATCTGTAGATTGTTGCTCAAAGTTCTTTTTTTATAACATATTTTGTTCATTACATAAAATAAACCTTCTTAATGATATCTATTACAACTGTATTTTTTCATATACAAGTTGACAATCAAAAATGAAAACAAATGGCAATATGCTGGTAACACATTCATATAATAAGTTTCCATTGTTTATAGCACATGTTAATTTCATAATGTGGTCAACATTTTTATGCAACTAATGACAATTTCTTTATCTTCTATCCTATTTATTCAAACATGAAAACAACATAATTTATTGTATGACTACACTTAAAATTTTAAAATAGAAATTTACATCTGACAAATTATGCAAATTACTTAAGCAAATCAGGGCAGCAAAATATCACATGACAAAATATCCTCCAATGAGATTCAAGTAACAAAATGACTATACAATAAACAATGGATTTCAATATGCCCTATTTAGCATAAATAAATGACTATAATATTAATACATATAGAAATCCTAATGCAAAATTTTAATTTTACACAATACAGATTGTGAATATAATATCGATATAAACTATTTCGCTTTCTTAAAAGCATAAAAAAAATATTTAATTCCAAGTGCATGTTTCAAAGTATTTAATTTCAATTTCAAATGAGGATTTAAAAATTGTGAAATAAGCAGAATTTTTACAAAACTGTGAAAATGAAATCTATAACCATCCTTTATCTTTAAAAAATCTGTTTACATTTCCAAGCATAAATTTTGAGCAACCATTTTTTAACCAGAACAATTACCCATCATGCCTCATGATAATGGTGGTAGTGATGGTGATGATGGTGTTCATGTATATGATGATGTTCATGTCTCTGTACAATCACTTTTTCACCATCCTTGTCAATTGTATGCTCTTTTTCAATCCATTCTGCAACTTGTTGCATTGCAAGGTCATGGTTCTTTTCTCGTTGTCGGTGTCGCCTATGATAATGTGAAGCTATTGCTGGCTCAATGTTCATTGGCAAACTTAACGGCCTGAATTTGTGTGATTTTGATGGTGAGAGCGAGGAGGAAATTGTCTTGTGATGTCCTTTCGGTGACCTACTTGCAATTTCCTGTGGGTCGAATGACTTTGATCTAATATGATCTACCCTAGATGTCAAGTCTAAATGTTTGGGTAAAAGTTCAACCTCTTTTTTCACATTGTCACATTTATGGGGAAGGTCATTTGACCTTGACCTTTGATGTTGAGTATCCTCACACAATGTATTGTTTTGTTCTTTGACTGCAGTGTGCTCGATTCCAGCCAAATCCAGGTAATAGTTCCTACGATCTTGACATTCCTTTGCCCTTTCATTAATGTTAGTAGCGCCATTGTTTTTACTACAGTGTCCACGGTGACGTCGTTTGTGATGAGAATGTTCATGAGTATTTCCTCTACAATCAGAATGATGCCGTCTGAAAAGAAAAAAATAATATTTAATTACTTTGCAAATTGGAGTAGCCTCCCTTCAGCCATCCAAAAAATTAATTATTTATTTAAATGGTTTGTATGCATGATATGTTTTTACTCTATAATAATTCTCTCATACCTTTTTAATTTGTTTAATTTACTGAAACTACATAATTGTTATGTTGAAAGACTACAAGATTGCTTATTCACCATGTTCTGTGTTTACGATTTAAACAGCAATAAAAAACAAATACAATTTTCAAAGCATAAAATTCACACAATACATTGCATGATGCTGTCTATAAATTTTAAATTGTAGCAATGTTCAGAAACCGTAACATTATCTGATCTAGATTGTAAATATGTAAGTTTAAAGTGCATCCCGCCATTAATCTTCTTGACTATTTAGTCAAAGGTCTTCTCAATTGAATTTCAATACCATTCAAACTGCACTAATGACAAAATGCATACATTGAACACTTTTAATCAATTAGGACAGTT
Source organism: Mytilus edulis (assembly GCF_963676685.1). Lineage (NCBI taxonomy): Eukaryota > Metazoa > Mollusca > Bivalvia > Mytilida > Mytilidae > Mytilus > Mytilus edulis. The sequence continues at coordinate 34,088,563 of NC_092348.1, forward strand.
AAATTTTAATTATTCATTCCTTATACTTTGTCATAATTAAATTCAATTTGAAAATTAGAAAAGAGAGTAAGGTGTTCACTGAGAGGGAAATTCTAATTATGCAGTTGCTAGACAGACCTTCAATGCTCTTAAAGACACACGATGGTCTTGTAATTTTGCCTATTTGTGTCAAATTCTTATTCAGACTGTGAAAGATGCATTCGGTTATTTTAATTGATTATTAATTGGCTTTTGTATGCTTTAGATTCCAAAGAAAGGGGATTTTTCCAGCAGCTTAAAGACTTATGGGAAAGAATGGATAAAATTCAAATTCCTTACTTTTTTCTGTTGAATGTTAGATGGACCCTAAGCATATGTGCTGGACTATAAATAATGTGTAATCGTAAACAGAAATTGGATCTGAGGAAACAAGAAAGACTTTCTCTTAATCACTCTGATCACATAAAAGGCATAATTATACTATTGTCTTTGATGTAGATTATTTATTTCTATGCAAACATGTTTTATCTGAAAAAATGAATTATACTAAGCAAGTTATGTAGGCCTTTTGGGAAATGTTCAATAAACACATTTATCAACTTCATAGAACATATCTCCTGTGATAATCGTACCATATTGTTTACTTCACAAGTTCGGTAAAAATCAAAGAGAATCTTGAAATTTTCTTGTTTATTAGTTTACATACAAGGTATTTGAAGGGTTTCATGTTAAATAAAATGTCAATTTGTTCTATTAAGGCATTGGCAATACAAAAACGGACGTCAGTCTGATGATCAGTATTAGGATAGTTTTTCTTTAAGGATGGCTTTAAAGAGTGAATGAAACTTTCTAGATTGTCCTAACAGCAAGTTCTCAATACTCCCTCTAGTAACAGGTATATATAACGACAAACATTTAAAAGTCGTTGTTTGAGTTACTCCTGAATTCCAACTGACCATACAAAAGAAGTTATCAAATAGTCAATTCTCTTCAAGTTCGTCAAGTAAATAAATTCCAAAATACACTTTAAATATGGCCCCATCCTGATACCAGATCAAACATTTGACATAGCTCATTTTCCTGAACAGTAAACCTAGATTTTTTATTAGTAATTCTAACATCTAATGTCTACTGATAATCAACATAAAATATAAAACTGAAGTAAAATAATCAACAAGTTGTTTCAATCCAATGATCAAAGATATCCTCACAAAGGAAATCGTAAATTGATATCTGTAGTCAATAATCATTTGTAATAATATTATCTTTTACAATATTTAATTTCAGTCTTTTAAATCTGAAATAAGAACATGATCTGTTGTTCAAAAATTATGCAACCTTTTTATGAAAATAATTTGTATCTTTTCCAATATTAATCATACAGCTCTTTAATCTTGAAGAAAAATATTTCCTTTATAGTTTTATTATATAACTTTTTTTATTTTAAGTAAACATTATCTGAACCCCCTTGATGAAAAGTTAAGTAAAATGCACATGGAATCTTTTACAAGAGGGTTTAGGTCCAAAACTCTTGATATTCTGTAGAAAAAGTACGACTGAGATACATTTTAGGTTGACAAGATTATTAAATCCGTAAAATGCGGTCCACTCTTTCATACAATTAGGCCCTTCAAGTGATTACCAGAGTAACGAAAATTATTTCTAAAATTGAATCATGTCTTTTTCCAAATAGTTGGTATACATCCTAAATCCTTTTTCTTTAGATTCTTTCCTATCCATAAAAAAGAATTACTGATACACATGTACATATAAAGTTACTGTAAGCGGTGTGTCAGTTTGATAACTATGATTGCCCCTTAGAGCTATATCCCATGGGTTTTAGTAGTGATTGTTAATATTTTACCCTATCAATGACAAAAAAAAAATCCTCCAGCTATTTCCAATGATTATCTTCAGTTATTTTTTATTGCCATCATTACACCATACAGATAAGTCATCAAATTATGACATTTTTTTTCAATTAAGAGTGTTGCCTTCAATTTATGATAATAAAAATTTTCTTCACATTAAGTACAATAAACCTGTCAAGACTAAATTCATTTGAATACTTGTTGCCTGTGATTATTATAAAACATTAATGTGATCCTGAACATTAGCAATGGTTGATTAGTTAAAGAAGTCACACCTGATTGAACAAAGACAGGTATAAGATCAAAGACATTTTGATACACATCATTTCTTTGATGTTTGAACTGTATAGATATGCTAGTAGTTGTAGGTTAAATTAAAGGGATCCAAAGGATCATCATGTTCATATTTATTAACTTTGGTGGTTCTTTCCATCAAGATACTCTTAAGTCAATAGCAAATTTATAGTTAAGATTTTTTTGGTCATATACATAAATATTGCATAACTGCGGTATCTAATGTCTTCTCATGTTAATTATGTTACTCTCTTTATCTTATTAACCTAGTAGTCAACCTCACTTAAAAGACTTTTAAAAAACTTATAAAATATTTAATAATTCTTCAACCTGTACTTTTGGGTAAGAATTTGACACCAGAGAAGGGCATATCTCTTTTAAAGATTGACACATACTTTTAAATCAAATAAGATATAAACAGGTGTCAAGGTCAAATACATTTATAAGACTTCAAACAATTCTGGTTAATCTACGAAAACTTATAAGTATCCATTTCCAAAATCTTTATAATTATGAATTTTTAAATGACCCTTGAAAATATTATGAAAAGTATTTCTTACATTTAAAAGTGTTTCATGTCTATGAACAAAGTGAACACGAAAGGAGCCTCTTCAAGATGGATGAATTGCTTTCTTTGATTGAAATAGATGTCACAAAAACACTTTAACAACAAATTGATTTGGTCTTTTAAATCAATTTGTATCCAAATATTCATCTATATAATGAATTCTCCCATGTAAAACAGACTTCAAAGTGAATTTCTTCTGGTGTGATCAAAGTTGATTTTTTTCCCTTTCAGTTTTTATATATTTTTTCTGTGACGACTGATGAGTTCTTTGTAAAACTATTTTCAAACGACAAGTGAGTTTTGATCAAACAGCATAGAAACATTACTACCTTTTACATGATTTTTTTTTTACAGAATTCATTCTCAAGTTTAATCAGGATCTTAAACAGAATTCCAGCTCTCATTGTAAACTTGTAATAATAAGAATCTATCTAAGAATGCAATATAAAAAATTACAGTGATAATTCATAAGTAATGGATTTGAAGTTGGTAATTTATGAGTGCTTTGGCCATGAGGGGTCTGAATGTAGATCAATTTCTGTAAACCAACAAACTTTTGAAAATTTTTGTTAATATTTCATGTTAAGATTCTCTTTGAAGTCACTATATTTTCACTATTTAAAACATTGTTTATGTATTCTTTAAAGAAAATATCCAAGTTTAAAATTTTTGTGACAATTTATATTCGTTTTTTTCTTTACTCAGTAGGGAAAAAAGTTGAGTTTACAGTAAAGTTTAAGTTCAAAATTTAGAAAAATCAGAAATAAGAAATTGTTAGTCAGCATTGATAAAGTTAATGTTCTGAAATGCCTTATGTTAGTCAAATTCCTCAAAAATGTCCGAAGGCCAAAAGTAACTAAGCCGTAAATCCTAAATTTTAAGTTGGTACCTTATTGTTCTTCTCTATGTTTTATGTAAGAGTGTTAACGAAACTAATGCCCTTTGACACTTGTCTAACACAAGTATAATCACTCTTAGGGTCTCAAAAACCCTTTGCATATTTAACCCCTTAATTCTGTGTATCAGCAGACCCTTTAAGCATAACTTGGCCTTGCGAATGTAGTTTCTACCAAGTAACTCACCTGAGTTGTTTAATGTGATTGCGTTCCATATTTTCTTGCACTAATTCTGCCAACTGTTGATGTTCTTGTGAGGTAAAAGGTAATCTCTTTGGACTTTGACATTGACTTAAATTGTTACCATAGCAATGACCTTGTTTCTCACTATTGCACTGTTTCAAGGGCATTTGTAAATTTGCCTGTGTAAGATTGTTTACTTTTTGTAACTTTGAAGTGTCCTTGACTTTTGGAGTGTCCTTGCACTTGTCCTTATTTTCTTTGGACTTTGGTGACCCTTTGTGACAGGGTGACAATGACCCATCTGGTCCTACGGTCAGTCTGAGTTTTAACGTTTTTGTTCCATTTGAGGGTATTTTGATAGAGGATCCAACTGCATCATATAAAGCTTTCAGCAAACTGGATAAATCCTGAAAAAGATTAACAAAAACTAAAAAATAAATCAATATATATAAGGTATCCTAACACATGTTTTTTTTATACCCTGAGTCAGTCATCCATATTTTTTTATATTCATTTTCATTTGTTACAGCGTGTATTCCCCCTCCCCCTTTTCCACTAGTAACCCAAAGAGAAAATACCATGTATCTATCTATTGAACCCTCTCATACATTTTTCCCTAAAATTGCATTTAAAAATTCTATCTGCCATTATATAAGATACCAAAGGGACAGTCAAACTCATAAATCTAAAATAAATTGACAACACCATGGCTAAAAATGAAAAAGACAAACAGACAAACAATAGTACATATGACACAACATAGAAAACTAAAGAATAAACAACAGGAATCCCACCAAAAACTAGGGGTGAACTATATGTTTTACTGTGCTAGCACATTACTGCAATTCAAAATTTGTGCATAGTAATGTTCAAATGGAACTTAACCCTTTTAAACTAATAAACCTATAAAAAATTGTTGTGATTCCCATTAAACAGAAAACATATATGTATATAGAAATAGTTTTCCTGAAACCAATGCATGAAATCTATTATATCGTATATTCTTTCAATTACTAATACATCATGTAATATAATTGCTTTGACTAATAATTGTATGATTAAAGTACATAAATTAATAGGATATAACTCAAGCTGTTGGAAACATTATTACATGCCTCCCAACTCCAATACTAAAAGTCCCATCAGTTTAATAATTAAATTCCAAACACAAGCTTTTGTCTTCAATTTTCAGAGGGATAGATCAAAAGCTATGCGGACATCAATAAAATGTTTAAGTCATCCTTTGAAAATTATCTTTACTTTAAAAATCAAAGAAATATCATAGATAATTACTCAAAAGTAATAAAAAATGCTTTTTCCGAGCCACAGCATGCGTCAGACATATTTTCAAGCCATTTGCCCACAAGCGACTTTTTTCAAGTTATTTTGATCCTTAATTAATTGCTGATCAAAGGGTAGTTATTGTCATTAACTAAAGCCTTTAATCCTAGTCAGTAAATATCAAAGACAATTAAAAAACTCTTCATACTTCAGAATTTTTTTCATCATCAAAATGTATGTCTGCCAAAGAGAGATTAAGGCGATATTGATATACAAACGTTAACAAACAATCTTTGTTAAAAGGCGTCAAAAAGGCAGAGAGCCAACATGATTTAATCTTGCACTCAAATTCCTTGTGCTCTTGAAAATTTAGGAAGGGAAAAAATTGTTTATTTGCTATATATATATAGTGTAGATATTTTGGCAACAAATATTTCTGGCATGGTTAATATTCAAAAGAGGGAGAGACAAAACCCAACAACCAAAACACACACTTGCTGTTTTACCAAAATCTCCTGTTTAAAAGCTTTCTTTTGTCGGCTTTAACTGTTTACAAATGCTACTGAAAACTGTACAGTTTTGGTTTTTTTTTAACTTTGGCCTTTCGTTGGTAGTTTTATTGTAAGTAATACAGGTTACCACACAACCTTCAACAGCCATTTGCAGGTTGTGCTTCTGGTTGGTATTGAAACACTGAATTAAATGCATGCTGTAAGGAGGGCACCACTGTCTTTGTACTTTAAACTTTTTTAACAATTATTTTGGGTCACTTTTAACAACTTTTTAGGGTTGATACAAGTTTGTGGTGATTATAATTTTCTTTTGTTAATTAACTTGACAACTGTTGCTATTTGGCTTAGATTCATCAACTCAATGTTAACCAATGAGACCTAAATATACTCTTTGATAACAGCTTACTACCTTTTAAATTGTCTAACGTTTCATTTTTAATATACGATCCAGGCTGTGCCCATGTATGATTTTTCATGTTGAATCCATATCAGTATTTCAAAGGAAGATATATACACTGAACTATTTTCATGTCTTAATTTGAACGTTTCATCTTACCGAGTTAAAAACTTCAAAGTGTGAATCAAATTGATAATTTTAATGATTCTTTAAAAAGAAATAAATTTGCTTTTAGAGGCTTTTAATAAAAGAATATCTTCCAATTTCTGTTTAAATTGAAAAATTTAAATGCTATAAATTTTTCCTATGATTTTTCTTGTCCAATCTTTAATATGTACCATTGCAATTTCACATCAATAAAACTCACTTTGGCAATGAAGTAATAAATTTCTGAGGCAATTAAAACACTACAGGGATCTTGATTAATAAACTGTCAGATGACAAAGAATTAGAATAAGAAATGTTGTTATAAATTAAATTAGAAATGGTTTACTGAATAAAATCACCAACCATAACTGTGACTAATTGAATTGGATATAATATATTACTAGTGCTTAAGAACTAGTAGATGGAATATAAACCAAGTAACAGAACCAGTGTGCAAGCAGGGAATCTGTTATTACATGTATATGTATGGATATGCATAGAATTTGAAGTTGAATATATTTATATGCAGTGGATCAGACTTTCTATGTTTCCATTTACTGATTAAAACTATACAGTACTTGAAATATTATAGAAGATTTTAATAATGTTCTATCCTCCTAAAACTATCACTTTGAATTGAAAATATCTTCATAAACTTTCTGAAACTAATTTTAACATCTGTAGCCCTTCACTTCTTTTTTTAAATGTAACCATGAATACTATAATTACCTCTTTTGTTACTTTGCCTTGCCCATCGAAATCATACAGAGTAAAAGACCATTCCTGTTTGTTCTTCTCTGTACTTTCAAACTGTACACCACATTCAAACTCCTAAAATACACAATAAAGATGAATAAATATTGATGTGCTACTGAAAAGTTACAGGAAACAATTGCTTATTTGAGAGTGCCATACATACATTTTGAATGTTATGGGTACCCCATGTCCTTTGTTTTTCTATTATTATAAATATGTCTTACATTTGAAAATAGCGGTAAGTTAACAATTTTTATTGTCATTTTCATTATAAATCAAAGTGCTTGTACATTTAAGCATTGATTGATTGATTGTTGGTTGCTTAACGTCCAGTGGCAAATATTTCATGCATATTTAGGACGAGAACAAGTTCACAATTAATACAATAGGTAGGTGGATACGATAGAGGCCATCTGGGATGATGGTCAGGGAAATTTGGACTGCCACTGGAAAATGAGGGTATATTGGATAGAAACAGAAATTTTGCCTTGCAACAGGCCACCTACGGACCCCTCAAAGAGTTGTTGCAAGGGTTCTTAACGTGCAAAGAGAGTGGCACTCTCTTTACACGAGGCATCAGATTTAACGTCCCCCTTCTGACCGGACATGACTGCGAACTTGGTACATCCCGCACAGCCAAACGGACGCCCCACTTCGGCAAGCCTTTACTGCCGGTCAGGGAGACCAAGTGACCATATTTCTATACCCCAGTCACCCTTGGGGTTACATTTAAGCACTGACAGGTAAAGATTGTGTTACTTTATCAGTGGCATACCTGTCATCTCACCCGTTTTTTGCGGGTGACACCCGTTATTTTCACCTCTCACCCGGGAGTTTTTCTTTACCCGGCGGGTCCCGGGAATTTCTAACATTACCCGTTTCACCCGGATTTCTGACCGGAATTGTTTCCGGTATTTAGAAGTAATACGACCTTCGGTTTTATCGGTCTTTTTCAATGTAACCAAAAGTCAAAATGTAGGACTGTTGTTTACCTGAGCTACGTAACGATATGAAGAGACAACAAAGCTACAAGATGAGTTCAGTGACTATCAGTTGACCCCATTAGATGAACTTCCACTTTGCACTTCCCCTGAAACTGACATTGGTACATTTTGGGGAGAAATGTCCAAGTTGCATGACATTTTTATTAACAAGCCAAGATTTTTTGTTTTGTCAAAACTTGCTAAAACATTACTGGTTTTGCCAAACAGCAATGCAGACAGTGAGAGGGCATTTTCTTTAGTAAAGAAAATAGCTACAGAGTTTAGGGCTGATCTTAATAAGGATACACTGTGTGCTCTTCTTTCTTGTAAAATGAATACACATTTGCATTGCTATATATGAACTGAAACAAAGTGCAGTTCTTTTAAAGAATGCCAAGTCTGCTACTATGGAATATAACAATAGTCTGAAATAAACTTGTATACATGTTCTAACTGTTTCATATACATATTGACTATATAAATTATATGTAAACATATTTTTGTTCTTCAATTGAGCCCGCAAAATGTCGTACGCGTTATGACCTGAGATTTTTTTTCTCAATGCAGGTCATGACCTGACTTTTCATTTTCAGAGGTTGACAGGTATGCAGTGGTAAGTAAAATTAAATATTGCATTGTCAATAAAGCATTGGTTGTAGTTGATTCAACCACAATTATGGACAAAGGGAGATAACTCTAACTTTTAAAGATGATTTCAACAATGACATCACTTCTATTTTTAGAACAGATATTAGATTCCTGCACCTTGCAAAATTTATGTAATTTTCTTGACAGGTGTAACGTTGTTTTGGGACTTGAATATCTGAACATATTATATTTACATTGATAAATTTCAGTAAATGTTCATGGATAGAATGTATATGTTATCATCAATGCACTATATTTTGTGTATCAAAAAGGTAGTGATAAGCCTTGGAAGATTTCTAGATATCAAGTCAGTAACATAGGGTTTTGATTGCATTTCAGGTAATCTTTACCCAAAATTTATATATTTTAAGCATCCTTATATATTTTCTAGTAACTATTGTCGAGTAGTAATATAGCTTAAACGTTCTTGCTATAGTTTAATAGTTGTAAAACACCTTTAAGAGATATTATCATCTTTAGGGAAAAGTACACATAGCTCTCAGACATTGATTGCCTAGCACTTGGTAATTTCCTCTGAATAAAAAAGTGTGAGAGAACTACTATTTTAGCTTTACTGATAAATCACAAAGTGAATGGAATATTGGATTAAATAAGTTTTACTGAAGTAAAGCTTTGATGTCATCCCCTAAAGAATAATTGACCACTTTGTTCTTGTCCCAGACCTACTATTTTATTCATTTCATCATAAAACCATGGTAATTTCTAAATAACTTTCAATTTCACACCCTCCTATCAGGAGAAGATCAAGTGATTGGCTTGAGGTTCTACTAATAAATCTTCAATGAAATCAACACAGATCTGAAGAATTCAAACATAGCATCTACACAGATCAATCCCTTATCAATCACTCAGGTGAGACAGATCAAAGGGTCCCACCTGTCATTAATGATCATTGCTATATAAATATTTTCTTTGTAGTGGTGAAAACTCCAATCAGTGTAAAATGTGCCCATAAGGTGTAAATGGATTAATTAAGAATATTACTTGCTATCAGAAACAACTCTATAGACTAGCAATAGAGTGCACCTCAAGAGGACTTAGTGTAATTATTGACATCATACTTACAATACACCTTTTCTTTAATTTCAATAGTTATTTGTTAAAACTCTTTAGGCTTTGGGTTTAAGACGTGTGTGTAATGTTCGCTTGACTGATAAAATGTATCTGCATTGAACTTTCCAAATGTAATGGTCAAAATAGTCCAAATCAGAAACTTAATTAATTAATCCTCTTGAACAAAATTAAATAAACTTCAAATCATGATAACAATAATTATCGTGGTTAATAAAATCTTATTGATCAACTTTCTAATTGATACATGGCACTTCTAATACATATATATATATGAGTCATTTTGGTAAATATTTAGAACTTGGCTCCCCCCCAAACAAACCATATTTTCAGGATTTGTTGACCTAACAAATAGATATAATGACCCTATATTTTATGTCGCTAACCATGTATAGTGTACTGTGACATAAAAATATTTTAAGCCAAAAACTCCACAAAAAACCAACTTCTTCATAGCAGACAGGTTCTTGGAAAGTACTTTTGAAAAACAACACCCAAAAGAGGACAAATCATAAAAAAAATTGATTCATTATTTTCACCATATCATAAATAAATTATTAACAATTTATTATATCTTAGCATTGCCGCTCTGTTGTTATATCCATCAAAGATCTATAACAATTAAACTTCTGTTTCTATTAAGGATAAAAAGACTGGCGGTATGCTTTTGATGCCCACTCTATTTCTTTGATCCTGGAATATGATAAAAACAATAGCCTACCAATGATAAATATTGTACATATAAAACTAACATTATGGTCCTGTTTATATTTTTGATGTTTTGATCATCAAACGGAAATTGTTATTTCTGATCATCAAAAGATCATCAATGACTGACCATTAATGTGTCAAAGTGACCACATTATTCAGGTAAAAATATACTGGTCAAACTCGGTCAGCTAAAGTTGTCCTTGTCAAGGATTGACTATAAGAGATATATTTGGAGGACAAAAAAGGGGTTATACATCAACAAATCAAATTTTCAAAATAAATAACAATAATTGCCTTTCAATATCTACATACAGAGCAGATATATATAGGCCAACTCCCACTATCCACTTGCAGATCTTTTTCTTCCAAAATTTGCTATGTTTTGTCCAATCAAGGCACTAAAAGACAAAATTTTGCCTTTATATAACTTTAAGCAGTTAAGTCCTTTTTGTTTGACAAGTCAATAGATCAAAACATCAGTGGTAATTTGAACCTGGTTTGGTTCCCAATTGAAGTTTCCCAAATGTTCCTCTTGGACAATTGAATTAAGGGTTAAAATGTTTCATTTCTAACAGGCTAGTGTTAATAGCTGGACATCAAAGGTTGAGGGTCAACAGACAGCCTGACTATACACTACTAAGGGCATTAAGTGTAACTACTAAATTGATGGACAATTTATGTATTGTTTATTGTTTACAAATATCTACATGAGAAATAAAAACCTTCCTGTGATGTTTACCTATATGGTCAAATGTCATAGAGGTGTAACAGTGTGATGAAAGTTTTATAGTTTTGTTTAATTATTATGGTAGGGGCATAACTTATCAAGCTTCACTTGCAAAACAGTAGAAAGGATAATTTTAATTAGCATCCATTAGTTAGATAGGAATAAAACAATAACAATACACAAGTTCAGATTCATCAACTCTGTCAAAGATTACCTATAAGGACCTCAGCCATAATGTTTAGTATAACGTTTAAAGGGAAATTGGAACTTTCAATTTATGCATATTTTAAAGTTGTGATGATACAAAACTTAAACAGGAATTATATCACAACAAATAAAGATATATTAATTCTACACACTTTAAAAAAAAAGATTTTGAACAACTTTCAAATTATAAGACCTGTGAGGACTATATTTACAGCGTGTATACAAGTACCAGAACCCAATCTATCATAGATAAAATATTTTCTTCGTACTTGCATGCCCCCACATAATTTTGCAGTCATAAAATGTGTCAAAATTATACCTTTTTCTCTTTTTTGTTGAAAAAATTATGTTTCAACTATCCTTCAACCGTTAAATTTTAGTGCATCACTTAAAGAACATACTGTTTAAACTTTGCACATTCTTTCAATTATTTTTAACATAAATATCACTAAAATTTATAATATATACTTAAAATTTTTCAGGACAAATGCAATTTTTACAACAGTATTAAATTTTAGTAAGTAAATGAACTCAAAATCACCTATAGAAAATTTAATAATAACCGGAGTTCATTGACGATCTAAGAGGGATCTATGTTCATTCTTTTTGAAAGTTATATGCTTTTTGTTTAATGACATCTGCCTCAATGAAAAGATTGCCCATTCATTAATTATTCTGTAATATCTACTAGAACCACTATGTACCATCTACCCGTCTTACTTGTACCAACCCGCATCCATCGGTATGTTTACAACAGATGTCTCAGAAGTGAAGTAGATATTCACGCACCACCTCACCTACGAACGAAACTCAAAAGGAAATATTGATCAAAAGGACTCCACAATGAAGCATTAAATTATCCTATAAATACCATTAGGTTTAAAACATTCTTTTTGCTCTCTCTCTCTCTTTCTGTTTACACCTGTTTTAGCCATCGTTATAAATCTGCACTTCGTTGAGAGTACAAATACACACTGAATGCATCTGAAAGCTTTTGAAACTTCTTGATCATTTGCTTTCACATCTCTCTTTCATCAAATAAACTGAGTATTTTTTAAAACATCGTAGATAAAAGAAATGGGTTTTTCATTACACCCTAAAGATGGCATATAAAGCTTAATGGAACATGATACAAATTTCACTTCAAAGTACAAAATTGTATTTAACAAGTTTGTTTACCTACCGATCGTAATGGAATATATTTAAATTGATTCCTATATATATTTTTCCCCTATTACCCATTAGACATTAAATGTCCCTTTGATTCAGAGAAGTTCTTTTTAATAATGGCTTTATTTATACTTTTATTTACTTTTGAGCGGTTTCTGATTTTACATAGTAAATCACAAAAGGTCATGATCACAATGACCTTATTTGTAAATCATGCATAGAAAAAAAATTTGATAACCATTAATTTGTTTTATTTTAACCACAGGAATTCATTCTAGGTCGGAAACTTTTTGATGCATTTCTGAGTTTGTCATTTTATATCTTTAACAACAAAAGGACAATGGTGTATCAACATTTACAATTATTTTTAGCTCAAAGGGTAACGCTAAACATCTGCAGTGTTTAATCCAAATTTTATGTCATTTTGTATCCCATGAATGCTCTGATAGGACTGAATTAATGTATATGGAAAAAAAAGATATCTGACCTGGCACTTAATCTCTTCCTATTGCTAAATGGTATTTTAGGTCTGACCATAATTTGATGGTGACTACAATATGGGAGCTGTACAATGCACACAAGTTAAAGTCCAAAGTAATTATGCTACTGTAACTTTTGACTTCTGACCTTAAAAAATTTGTAAGGGTTCCACGGAACCCAGTGTCTCGCCTACTTTTGCTGTTAATCGCAGACTCAACAAAAAAGAGGAAAAACATCAATAAAAATTTCCCTCTCAATACTGTCTTTTGATTGAAAGAAGCTTCCAAGTTTGGTAAAAAATCCAGGATAGTTTATGAATGTAATAAATGTTTTATAAACTTTAACTGCAGACTGTATGTAATGTTAACTGGAAGAAAACTAAGTCCATTTATAAGTAAAATACGGAAAAAGTGAATTTTTTTTTACAAAATTTACTTCTGAATAATATCTTATGATCAGAAACAAGCTTTTGTCTAAGTTTGGTAGAAATCCAGGATAGTTTAAGAAGATAATAAAAATTTTAAAAACTTAAACCACAGAGTGAATGTTTTGTTTCTGGCAAAAAAAAGTCCATTTGTAAGTAAAATACGGAAAAGTGGAAATTTATTTTTACAAAATTTTCTTCTTGATACTATCTTATGATCATAAACAAGCTTCTGTCCAAGTTTGGTACAAATCAAGGATAGTTTATGAAAGTTATTAAAATTTTAAAAACTTTAACCACAGAGTGAATGTAATGTTTCCTCGCAGAAAAACCAAGTCCATTTATAAGTAAAATACGGAAAAGTGGAAATTTATTTTTACAAAATTTTCTTCTTGATACTATATTATGATCATAAACAAGCTTCTGTCCAGGTTTGGTACAAATCAAGGATAGTTTATGAAAGTTATTAAAATTTTAAAAACTTTAACCACAGAGTGAATATTTGTGGACGCCGCCGCCGACGACGACGACGACGGAATGTAGGATCGCTTAGTCTCGCCTTTTCGACTAAAGTCGAAGGCTCGACAAAAATATTATAAATTTCTCCCCTCGCAAATCATGACATAGTTATCAGTATTTGTTGAATACTTCTTTCAGCTTTAATATACCGAGGGGTGTCAATTTGATATCGACTTTTGACCTTCAAATTTGAAATGTCATACTATTTAAGCTCTAATGTGAATGGTTAAGGAAGATTTGATGCAATACCCAGGATCTCTGCCTATGGTTACCAACCACTAGACAAAAATTATCAGTAACACTTTATTCGCATCTGAATTTTCATTATGGGATGTCCTGTACAAGTACATTGAACCATGGAATTAATGTTATATATATATATATTTATATAAACGAGTCTAAATTGAAAACTACATTCAAACCTATGATTGCGTTGGATAAAAACCGCAATTTTTATACGTGTGCATGTAAAATAAATTTCGTTGTAGAAGGGTCTAAAAACAGCACAAACAACATTTTCCAAAAGACCAAAAAAGTGAAAAAGTATATTTAAACAAAACGCATTTGACTAACAGGTCGAACAACTGATGTTCTTTAACCCTGCTGACTGCCATTGGCAATTGCCAAATAAAATTGATCACAAGATGTAACAAAATGGATCTTAAAATAAATTTAATACTAAACAGAAATTTTTTTATAACTTTTGGCCACGATGTTATGCCACAAACATACGGTGTCAATATTTTTTTAGTACACCAGATCCAGATTTCGAAATGTCTCTTTAGTGATGTTAGGGATCGGAACGGTATTTGGAAGGCCAAATAAAAAGTACCCTCATTTTTAGATAGACTCTTGAATTTTAAGATATTCCTATTACTTCCATGATTGAACTGACGTTACATATCTGTCAAAACTAGGTATAACAAACAAGGGGGGGGGGGGGGGTAATTTTGATCACAGTTTCAACTCAACATGACCTAAAATTAACTTCTTCTGTAATGAATCTGTTCATACCTCAATACTTAATCGATTGTCTGTTTCTGTTCCTGTCTTGTCTTTATCCTCTGACTGGTCAGGTTTTTCCAGGTTGTTGTCCAATGTTAGTAACTTGTTGTTGTGTGACTCCATCTTTGGAGGAGGTAGCTCCACTGTTAAAATATGACATTTAACTAAACATTTATTATTTTAAATAGCAAAGGTTAAAAGTGACAAATACATTTTTTAGAAGTCTTTTACATAAAACGTAGCAATTTGTTGTATTTATCTGTATGTAAGTCAATTCAAATTGTCAAACTAAAGAGGTCTAGTACATTTACATGAAGTCTTAATTTTAAATTTAACATAATTTAACATACATGTAAATATTTTCAGGAATTTGAACAAAGTGACCCAACACCTGAAGTGGTAATCGTGTGGTTGGGTAATAGTGGGTGGATACTGACTGAAAGGTATTCACAGTTGTCTTTCACTAGATATGAAAAATAAAACAGTGTTGTTGTCTTTATTGATATATATACTTTCAGTTTGAAAACTATATAATCCTATAATTTTTTTCCAATATATAAAACTATAAAAATTTATCATCTTTCTAACACTGATAATTAAAAGTACATCTTACCCCTCAGAGGCACACTTTCCCCTCCTTTATCCTCCAGACTGACGGACAATTCCTGGAATTAGAAAAATTCAAATGAAAATCAAAATGTTATGTTACATCTAACAAGCTCCCATCTCATCATTGTCAGTCCTATCAATCTTCCAATCGCTTTTTATAGATCTTAAAAATATCAATTAGTCAAAATGTTTTTGACTCAGCTGTTTCCCTGAATCACCATCTAGAGAGATGAGTAACAAATTACCTACAGCTATTGATATTTATTGATTTTCAATTTACTTGATCCACCCTTTTTTTAATATCAATTATATTCAATTACTCAAGTAATTAACAAGTTCATATTTCACCCCATTGATTTAATGATTCGTTCTTTAATTGTGCCTCAGGAATCTGCTGTATAAGCAGCTGCTGCCAAATTCACGTTTTTTTTCTTCAAATTTTTCATCAGTTGAACTTTCAAGTTCTATTTTACAGACAAACACCACTGTTCGTCACTTCTGATGTGTTAGTGATCATTAAAATTCAAGTTTCATCCTAATTACCAACGTAAATCAACATTATTTTGGTGGTCTTTTGAATTCAAAGAAACTTTAAAACAACAAAACAGAAGTATATTTATTCAAATTTCTAAACACCAATCTTAAGGTAAGTGCAACAAGAGCGCAAAGGTAAACACGGAAAAAAACTGTTTTCCTCAAAATCTTGCAAATTGCAGGTTTTGTATGCAACAACGAACCTATGCAAAGGAATTTTGACTATAAATCTGGAATATATATTTGTGCATAATTGACAAATAGTTTTTCCCCTTCAAATATTACAATTAAAAAACACTAATCACTTCAATACTAATTAATTGCTTCATGTTAACACCTAATAATTATTATATAAAGCTACATTTTCATTTATTTTCAAAATCTTTCTTTCAAAACATTTTTTTTTATCTTACATGGTTACAAAGCACAATAAGGTTTTCTGCAAATTCATAAAGCTCCTAAAGTACAGATAGGCTTTCAGTATTGATGCAGCTATAAGATGCTGATCTTTACTAATTATTATAAACTGAGAAGAAGAATGAAATGTCTTCCTTTCATAGATGAAAACAAATATTTCATTAGAGTTAAAGTGAAAAACCTCTATTTAAAAACAGATTCAATCTGATATTTATATATAAATAAATCATTTGTTATGATCTGAACAGGAAAAAATCTATTTGATTTTGTTTAAAATCTTACAATAATAACTAGAATCCACTGAATATTCATTAAACAATTTGATGTTTTTATATGCAAAATCAGTCCCATTAAATTCACCTTTGTTATTAGACAGAAGCAGGTGTAGATTGTCCTACAAATTGAACATCTGCACACATTCTACGTTCCTTACTTTATACCACTAGCAAATTCAGAAAAAAAATATAAAGTTCACAAATATTTGTTTGACAAAACAAAAAAAAATCTATTGTATTCTTGTACTTATCATGTTTATAAACAAACCTTTTGGAAAAGAGTTAAATCCAACATTTTTATATTGAACAAACCTTCTAAATTTATTTTCCTACACAAATGACTAGTCCAACTAGATTAACACTATACACCAGAGTGAATCTAACAATAAAATGTACATCTAGTATTCTGCCAATCACTCTGGGGATGTCATTTCCAGATCAATAAATTTGTCACAACATTCTCAACACTTTCTCACTATCTTCATAGTATTTTCATTGATCAAAGTTAAAGGGGGCATCTCAAAGTTTAAAATGCTTATTAAATACAACCATTTAGACAATCTGGCATTTAATATTCATTTTTTCTTACATAATATTTTATTGAAGTGTAATTATACACCCTATAAATCTATTGTCCCTCCTTTAACCTCTTAAGTCTTTATAATCCCTTAAGGTTATTTTTAACAATGTTACAACAAAGTAAACAACTTGTTTGTTTTTTTAAGTTCTTTTACTATTATTCTGAGAAATATGTTTACAGTACTACAAAAAGGTCATTGCTTTCTGCTAACACAGAAAAACACATATTATCCATGAGTTGATGCTAATTGTGCAGTAATTTGGTGAAATAATTGCTGGCTGTTCACACTTCTAGCTCAGATAACAAATCTAGATCAATACAGTGTATAATTATATTGCATTTGTTTATAATGGTTTTTGTTATTTCTGATGCATCAATACTAAATTACCTCATCTGCAGAAAAACAAAACAAAGCTAAAGAGCCAGATCACATATGTAAGGCTACTGTTAATGACAGAATGATATGAACTTTGAACCTGAGAGGCAGAGGTACACTTTGGGATCGATCAATCTAAGGACCATTGCTCATCATTTTTATTTTATTTCAATTTGCAGAATCCAGTTTTGAATCTATGCCATATTTCACATAAGCAATTGCTTTCACATGTTTTAATTGTTAAAAGTATTTAGATCATAAATTTGGAAAAACTGGACAAAATTATTCTAAACTTTAATCTTTGGTTACCTACATGTAGCAGGGGAAAAATAGAGAACATGACCCTTTTTAAAAAGGTTTAGACATTATTACTAGAACTGACTTATGGCATTTTTGTACATTCCCATAAAACCCCAAACCAGTTTTTGGCAGGCGACTACTAAAGCCTTAGGGGAGACAACTCTGAACGTTACAGCATAAAACATGGCACTTAGTCATGTAAGAAGGTATAAAACACAAGTTCTAAGTGATGAAATGAATGAATATTGACTGTTAATGACTGACCATATATATGTCATAATGTATAAGTTATGGTCAGCGATGACCCACAGGGGAGATGTACACATTATATAACTGTAAAAACATTTTTAAAAACATTAACAAGGTTTTTCAGGTATCTTTTTCTTTAAACCTATTACATGTACATCACTCACTAATAAATAAAGGAAAATTGATTTCAGGTTGACAATTATATCCTAATGCAAAAAAATATCAAAATTATATCAATTAAAGTTTACAAATCAATAAAAAAATTTGAAATTAAATAAAATGTATAAAATTTGGTTTTGTTAAATATTTTGTTAATTCTATAAATTTTCAAAATTGACAATTTTATCAAAATCTGAATAATAATAATTTTATTTCTTTTCAAAGCAAAAGAATTAAGAACTGCAATCAGAAAAACAAACATTAAATCATTTAATTCTTACAAATGTATCATGAAATTGACATTTTGTTATGTACATGTATTTTTTTTAATTTAAAATTGACATCACTTATTAACATGTTGCAAAAATTGTGAATTCAAATAAACATACAAATTAAACATGAAAATAAAAAAGTTAATAAAATGTAAAATTATGAGTATAAGGAGATTATCTGTCATCATGCAAGTAATAAACCATTCTTCCCTTATTAGGTGAATAAAACTATGATAGCATTTTGATTTCCCTATGGAGTCACCTTTTATCATTATCGCAATATCAATTTTCATTTTTTTTTTATGTTTTCACATACTTAGCGGAACTTTGAGCAGTCCAATACTACATGAACGTAATTGAGTTGGGAGTTCATTTCAAACACGTAGTAATTCTGTTATATGGTCCACATCTGTTTGAAGTCTATGAGCTTTCTGTGATGAAAGAGAATTTTAGATCAAAAGTACAGGAAAACTAACTTATTATTACTTATCTCAAATGTTGATATGTTCTGATGTTAAAAAAAATCAAAGCGATCAGTCCAGTGGCACACCCATCCATGTTTGTAGTTCCCTGATATATACATTCCCTTAAGTAGACTTCAAATGGAATAAATTGTAAATCTATAATTATATCAATGTCTGCATCATTGGTCAAAGGGTTGACACTGTAAGTAAACTCTGTCACTTTTGATAATCAAAGAGAGATAACTCTTAATATGATCAACAAGGGATCTTTCTTCTTAATAAAATAACAATAATGAAAGTAAAAACACAGTAAAAATTGAAGTGTTATCAGGGTTTATTTAGTTGGTTTTGCAATTTAAAATTTGCCATGTGTAAAGTTTTATACATTGATGAAAAAAACTGATTAACTCATACAGGTGAAAAAATAGTATTGTCTTGAGTCTAATAATTCATGAAGACTAATTACTGTGTATGAAGAACTCATCCAGTGGATTATAAATTTCCCCGAACTTTCAATCACATCTCTTGAGTACACTGGATGGTAGAAGGCACAGGAACATGCCAGTATTGTTGTTATTATTTGTATTTGTCACAAGAACCTTGTTTAGTATATGACAATAAAGAATTAAAATTATTAATTGATTAGTAGATCAAGTTCAATTTGAACAGTGGCGGATCCACGGGGGGGTTCCAGGGGTTTTTGGCCGATCAAATGCATTTGAATAGGAGCATATAGTTGGAACCCCCTCTTTACTCTGGGTTGGGACCCGAACTTTCAATCACATCTCTTGAGTACACTGGATGGTAGAAGGCACAGGAACATGCCAGTATTGTTGTTATTATTTGTATTTGTCACAAGAACCTTGTTTAGTATATGACAATAAAGAATTAAAATTATTAATTGATTAGTAGATCAAGTTCAATTTGAACAGTGGCGGATCCACGGGGGGGTTCCAGGGGTTTTTGGCCGATCAAATGCATTTGAATAGGAGCATATAGTTGGAACCCCCTCTTTACTCTGGGTTGGGAACCCCCCCCCCTTTTTTAAATGGCTGGATCCGCCACTGTTGAAGACCATTAAACCATTTCACCATTTATAATGGATGATTTACCACCTTTGTAAACCTTTCAAAAGCAAAAAACTATCTATTATTAGCCTTAAAAGGTTTAAATCAATCTTCTGCATTATAAATATCCAAGCGAAACAGAGTTTTTATCTCTTTAATTAACACATAGCCCATTCATTTCATTTGAAACACTAAACTTTTTTTTAATATGTTATTACCATGAATTTTGAATAACTAAACAGCTTCTTCCATTATCATTATACCCTATATATATATACATTAGATAAAACCTGTCACATCAGGCTGCATATCAAAATCAAATGACAACGATTTTTTTTTAACAATCTTTGTAAATTCCCTTTGAAATTTGATCAGGGATTGGAAAATTGGAAGGTTTATCGCAGATTTATATTCCATTAGTAAATTATGTATGAAATCGTGAAACGTTTTTTAGTCTGCGTTTGTCAGAAATGAGACAATGATTATTCATAAGGGAACTATTCAATATGTAACCAATCTCTTATCAATATTTAATTTTGTATCACATTTCAATCGTATTTATTTTTTAATATCTTTTTATTGAAGTTTTCTGTTTCCTGTTGATTTTACATGGTTTTGTGAACAAACATCAAATTGAATTAAATTATTGATATTATCAAAATCCTAGGGTTTTTTTTTAACAAAATTCACAATTACAATGAAAAAATCATTGTCTTTCAGAAACAAAGATCATAAAAGACATCATATCTAAAGAATAAAAATTCAAACCTTGTATTCACAGAATTTACAGACTTATAATCATTTAGACCAGGCCAATAACAGTTTTTAACATATTTAGTAAATTGTCAATACTATTGTTTATACTATAGTGTTGTTAACTGGCTATTTCTGTATTGGCCCTGTTATAGATTCGAGGTTATCTATATAGCTGTATTGGACCCGAAACTGGAAGAGTCGAGGGCCAATATAGCTGATTGAGAAACAGCCAGTTCATAACACTTTTATTAAATGATTTTAAGAAAATTAAAAACCGGAAGTGAACATCCTGTATTAGTCCTAGTATATAATTTTTCAACACTAACTCTTTGGTACTCATACCAAGAAAGAGCAACTAAAAGAAGTAAAATCGAGCTTACAATCTGTGAAATTTGAGGAAAGAAATTACTGCTTTCTTCTGATGGTCAGAGGGTGACTTAATTACTCCTGCAAGGAATTCAAGAACTGTTCTTATAGTGTTCAAGACTTTTCTAGGACCTAGAAAAGTTCTATCAAGTTCAAGAACTAAATATCTGTTCTAGAACATTTTCACAGGGGTAGCAGTGTACCCCTCTCTTTTCTAACTCACAGCAGAGGGTATAACTACAAAATTAGAACTTTCATTAGACTACATACATGGATCAAGGACATATTTTCATGGACATTTGAAGTACTTCCAAGTTCTTTAGAACTACATGAAAAATATTGTTCTATACTAATAAGTATTCATAACTATAACTCAAAAACCTTTAAAAATGATACAACTGGCAATAAAAAAATTAGGCATACCCCATTAAGTAAGCAAAGAATTCCCTCAAGACTTAATCATATATCTATAATTCATATTTTCTGCCTTGTATTAACTAATTGGCAATATCTAGACAAATATATACAGACTCTATGGAATAAATAATACAGATATGTAATCCAACCTACTTATATTCATCTGATAACCATATTTCAAAATTAAATAGGTAATATATATAATTAATTTAAATGAACTACTGTTAATTTTCATAAGAAAATAATGGATAAATAAAAAAGGTTAAAGCATGATCATAAAATTATCCCATTAAACATGATAACACTTGGCAGTAGCAAATTAACATGCTGGATTATTTGATCCCATGTAACTATGTAGTCAGATTGTCAAAACATTATCAACCAGCATTCATGCAGTGCGTATATATATATATATAAGCTAGTTAAACTTTTAAAATCATTGTCTCAAATAATAAAGCTGTTATCATCATTTGAGCCCCAAAAGCATGATCGATATTATTGAATTAAAGCAATTGTGTCATTGTGGTCAGTGCTCGATCATCACTGGTAAAACAGGCATTCTTCCTCTTTTTACACTTGCACCTAATTCATGAAATAAAATCAATGACCTTTGAAATTACCTTATATGTCCATACCCTTCCTTCTGTCAGACTCACACACTTACTCCATCCAATACTCAAACAATGCCAAAAATCTCTAAACAAAGCTTTAACCTACGAAAAACATCTACGAAAAAAATACTCCACAAACACTAAACAAACCTTAGTTAAGAAAACGTGATCAAGGCGTTGTACTGCATGAACACATGATAACTGGATGTTTATTTGAAGGTATAATTATCAAAACATATTACATATTTCATAAAGCATTCCACATTACATAAACAAATGATTGTGTTAATTGCCTGTCTATTGTTATACAGATAGTCACATGGCCACCCAAAAAAAAGCATACACTAAAATGGAGGATATACGTCATCAGAAGATATAATGCGTTGAAGGGGTACATTCTTAAAGGGGGTGGACAGTCTGGGGTAAGGGAACATGGTAATGAGGGGGTGGGAATTGGGAATCAGAGACCTCCCTGTCAACACCCTCTTCTTAACATCAGGTCTGTAAAAGAGGGGATAAGCTTTCAAATAGTTTGAACAGTTGTAATTTAATAACTGTGAGGACAGGTATTCACGATGAGAATATTCTTTATCTGATTTCAAGGCAAGTTTTCAAAATACTGAACTATCTTTCAAATTTATATTTTGCTATATCTAAATTGTATAGTCTAAAATAAACTGATTAAAGATATACAAGCATAGTTCAAATTATCAAATATTTTCAATAAGGGTTACAAATGAACTTGTTTATTTTCAAGCATGAAATGACAAAATGGCTACCACTTATACACAATTACCACTTTCATCATTCCATTCTAGAATTCATGCCCACATTTTAGTACATTCCACAAAGTGTGCCTACATATATCACATAACAGAGATAAGTAAGAAAACAGAGATACCTTTAACTTCAAAGAGTTTAATGCTGGATTTAACAGCTTCTCATCTGCATCCTAAGTATTTAGTAAACAAAAGGATGTTGCTGGCACTGGAAGCCAGGTCTTAATTGTAGAATTGAGATGAAAATAAATAAAACTATTTCAGACAAAATATACACTCAAAGAGAAACTGTTAAGAGCTCATCACATGAATGTTGATAGAGTAACATTTTCTGTGTAAAGGGTCTACCTAAATGCATAGTACATAAAGCAATTGTCTGAGTCTGAATAGTGATTGAACAATTAATGCATCTTTGACAAAAGGTTGTTTTTTACAAATAAAATTGCATTGAGCATGAATTTAGTTACAGGAAAAGTGAAAGCACCTAAACATTGAACAATCTTTTTTGTTACATTTTATGCTCTTCAACATCAGTTAATTAAACCAAGTACTTTTAAATCAATCCTGAGACAAATGTCATCACTTTTTAAGATTCTTGCCCTTATCCCAAAATTTATCAAAACATCAAAATACTTAATAACCCTTTTCGTATTTTTGGTGGAAGATCATACCACACATATCCAGCCTCTACCCACTACATGTACGTGTATGTGTACGTGCACAAGCCTCATTTACTCTCCATACACATTACTTACATAGGCACTGTATAAACCCAATGTTTATTACCCTGGAAAGTAATATCTGTCAGGCCATCATATGTTCACCTATGAGTTTGTTGTACATTTATTGCTGAACTTTCTGGAGGTTTTTGTATATTAATCACAGATATATATCTACCAGATAATGCACTTAGTATCATACAGACATTGCAACAAACCCCATCATTTAGCTTTCTAGGACGGGTTTTTGTAAAAATAACCCAAAAAACTGGAAGATAAAAACAATGTTGTTTTCCCTTAAATTGTCAAAAATGATTTTTTTGCTTTTGGAGGACTTAATACTTGAAGAGTTGGAAGATGACATTTTGCACTGAAAGATCACCAATAAAAGTAATATATATCTAACTGAAATTCATAGGAAAATAAAATTGAGAATGGAAATGGGGAATGTGTCAAAGAGACAACTGCAACCCGACCATAGAAAAAAACAACAGCAGAAGGTCACTAAAAATCTACCTAAAACACAAATTTTGGCTTAATAGAAACAAGTGGAAATAACTGCTTTTGCACATGGAATGTAATTTGGCTATTTGTCCCCGTCTACAGTAAAAACAAACTTTCTAAAGCTTCTGAGCAAATCTTCAAATATCATTTAACCGGACAGCCATTTTGAATGTGTATTCACATATAGTGCATGGTGTCAGCTATAATATACTTATAGACAGTAAAAACAACAGCCATTTTGATTTTCCGCTCACAAATTCTTGAAAGAAACCGCCAGGACATTACAAACAAATCTAGATGCATTTGAATTGGGGTTTTCTAAGAAAAAAACATATAAAATGATCCATGACACATGCACAATTCTAGTTGACCTGAAGACCAACTTGATAAAAAGTATAAATTGTTCCATATTACACATATTATCCCTTCAGGGCCTTACATTTCCATTTTCTAAAAGTCTGATTTATCAGATGTCAATATGATGATGCTGATTTCATACAATTATTCATATCAATCATTGTAAATTTCAAAATGATTCATAAATCTTCCAAATGTTTCCTTGCTTTTCCAGATCTCCAAGAAGATTTATACCATTTTTTTCCATAATAAAATATCTTTCATGTCAGAATTATCTTGTTTTTATAGGAAAACATGAAAATGTGTTTCCCTATCTGTTTTTATCATTGCACTATGTGATAGCAATTAATTTACATTGCACAGAATAAGGTACTTGTTCTGATTAGTGTAAATAATCTTTCTAATCTACAAATCATGTAATAGATATATTCAAAATGCATTTACAATCTAGAAAATATGAATAAAGCAAGATGTAGAATATATGCTGATGAGATACCAATTGCCCTTAAGCTTAGTTCAAACTATAGGGGTGATCGGAGACCCACTGGCCTCGCTATAAATACACTTTATTCAAGATTTATATCTCAAATTTTCAAACTAGAAATTCACAAATTACATGCAGTCTTTCAGGTAATGTGGGTATGTGCATGACTGATAGTATATACGTTTCCAAAGTCATTTGGTATAATTCAAGGCCCTTTCATAATTTTTCTTCTTCTTGATTTGTTATATTTTTAAATTATATGCTGCTATAGCAATGTATGTACTCAGCATCTTCTTCTGACCGAGTTCTTGAATGGTTTTTTATTCTTTATTTTCAGGATTACACTGCAATAAGTACTTCAATCCCAAGTTACTTCAGAAATATGAAATAAAACATGTTAAAATATTACAGACCATCATTCCTTATCACTATAAAATACCAAGAGAATATGCAACACGAAAGTCTAAGTGGCACTTAATGTTTCTGACTAACTAGTTTACATACCAATTACAAAATGTATATGTTCTGTCAGAAAAATGATATCAAGTGACCTTTAGGTGAACAGTAATAGCTTAATAAAGTCCTATTAACTATAAATTATTACACCATTTTCCATGTTATTAAGTTATTATGACACTACAGTACAGAACTCAGTCTCCTGAAATCTGATACATGTATTGGTTTACATTTATAGATGCATGAACTTAGTCAACTCTTCTGTTTCATACAACCTGACCAAAAATAAGTTCAGTCTTGATCTCAGCTACGTAGCTGTCTGAATTCTGAACATACATACAATTTTGTTAATGAATGGTGTTTTTCAACTAATGTTTCGGATATGGCCATCTTTGTAGCTTCTAATATTTATTGTCATTCCATTAGTTATCTCCCTTTTTAATTGTTAGTAGAGTTGTCTTCCTTTGGGACATATGAATTGTTTAGTGTATTCATTCATATACAATCAATTACTAAGGCAAGAAAGAAAAGATTCAGGTTTTTAATGAAACAATCCACCAGCATAGAAGATAAATAAAAATGTCAAAACTTAAGGTAAATTACTTAAAATGAAATTAAAGATGTCAAAAAGGTGAAATGT
The DNA here is from genome assembly GCF_963676685.1 of Mytilus edulis. NCBI lineage: Eukaryota > Metazoa > Mollusca > Bivalvia > Mytilida > Mytilidae > Mytilus > Mytilus edulis. Next base: position 34,114,804 of record NC_092348.1, read on the forward strand.
ACTAATCTGAGAAATACATTGAGATTTAGAGAACCTAGATGTTTGTTCCCTTAATCGTGCTAAGTCTGGATTGATGCTCACACAAAGAACATTTTATTTATATTGCAAAATCTTTCCCAATATACCTGTATGATTTTATACACTTATTTAAGCATTACATATATCAAACTATTTCTTTTATTATTGCATTTTACTATTTAGCCCTCTTACTAACTGATCATAAGATGATTAATTGCTGTTTTCAAAAATCTATCTTCAAATAGTTTCTTGCCAAATCCCTTATTATTACAGTTGAAATATTTCTTTCATGTCAGAAGGAAATTCCTAAACTGTTAACTACCTTAGAAATATTCCCTAAAAACAAATGTTTTTTTTAAAACTCACCTAATTTCTTGATATTTATAATTTATCTGCTGTGTCACTTTAATCCTTAGGCTTTTGGTTTGAAATAAACTATAAACTATAAGGTACATAAATCTACAGAAAATCAGATAATCTTTGTAGTAGATCCTTCTTAGTCCTTATTACACCTGAATAGACTAAGAGTAATCCAAAATACCCCCAAAATATGTCTTGGATTATGTACAGCAATATAATACAGGTATTCACAAAACTTCCCCTTTACTCAGGTGAAGGTCAAATATAGTATTTTGACATCTGTTTTTCCTTATTTTCACGAAAATTGATTGTTTATTTACATTCCTCCAAACCTACATCACAACAAAGCTTGTAAACAATTTTGGCAAAAAAGCTATATTGAAGTGAGATAATGAGGAAGATAATAGGGTATAAGGTATCTCATTTAATTGAATTTCTTACACCCACATCATCATACAGGGATTTAATATATATAATACGCAAAAAAACATCTCAAATTATGAAAAAAGATATTTAGCATATATTTTTTTAAATATTTAAACTGTTACTGTAACACCTCTAACGTTTATTTTTAATAATGTGTAACATTTCTTTGAATGAAATGTCAGCTGTTGGTTAAAACACCTAACCAATAACACTTTTTCAATTAGCACTTTTCACTGAAAGAATAAAAATCACCACTGTCTATACCAGGTACATGTAGTACGGGAGGAAAAGAATAAACTCTATACATGTTGCTTAAAAGTCCCCTTACTTGGGGAGACCTTAAAATAATATAGTTCAGGGTTAATGATCATGACATGATAAAACAAAGTTCTTTAAATTCAAGGGACCTGACAAACTCCTCTACCCCCTTTTTTATATTTCACACCTGTTTCTTGAAACATGTCCCATCTCCACATAACCTTAGTGTTATATTTCATTGAAGATTTGATCCTTAAACAGGCCAGACATGACATATGCAATTAACACATTCTTGTGCAATAAAGGACAGAGGAAACAGATTATTATTTGCATAATGGCCTGACACAGCTATCATTTACCCAGAGAACATTTGGTTCAAGTATAGGAAACAGATTATTATTTGCATCTGGCCTGACACAGCTATCATTTACCCAGAGAACATTTGGTTCAAGTATAGGAAACAGATTATTCAATGCATCTAGCCTGACACAGCTATCATTTACCCAGAGAACATTTGGTTCAAGTATTATTGCATTACTAAGTGCATTCCTGTGTCTATAGCTTTGATCATTATGACTTATAATAACTGTCATATCACTCTCCATTAATGTGCAATACATAATTCTGTCTGCCCTGTTATTGACTCCAAAGTTCACCATCAAATATTTACCATTACTCTTATTCCATTCTGTAGAAATTTTTTCTATTTGATCTATTTTTAGGTTGCAAAGAGTCCTCAATTTGCAATTTGCAATTATGTTTTTTATCTAAATTCTATCCACTCTTGACTTAAGTCATTGTTGAATAACTGTTGTTTTTAAGCATTTCTGTGATACTGCAACCAATTTTTTATTAAATCAATTTATTTTGATGACTTTCTGCTAGTAGAAATTAATTTGAGTGAATACATAAATATGTCAAACTTGAATGTTCTCTTTATTGCAGGACAGAGACCTATGGAAGGTAAGGTCTCTGCAAAATTGGCTAGAACAGATAATCGGAAATAAATAGATATCCGGAGATGTGGTATGGGTGCCAATGAGATAACTAAATCTCCATCCAAGTCACAATTTGTAAAAGAAAACCATTATAGGTCAGTCTCCAACACAGAGCCTTGGCTCACACCGCACATCAAGCTTAGCATAAAAGGCCTGAAAAAAGACTAGTGACTTAAACTTATGTAAGTATACATACATTACATTAGTTTACAGTTATCCAGCCAAGATCTTTATTGCTCAACATAGCTGACACTCTGAGGACACTTTCCAACTTTGGACTCTGAGTCCCAAAGAAGATTACAATTGTGGTCAAAGTCCAAGAAATTTGTAATTATTTCAGAAAAGGTGGTTCCATATTGGACAAATATATCCATTGAAAATCAAAGGTCCTATATTAAAATAGAATAAAAATATATTACAAAAAATAGAATTCTTCTATAATCTTATAGATAATATCTTCCAGGAACAAATCTGAACCTTAGAAATTGACATCAGTATACTAGTAGTTACCTTCAATAGTAAAATTGTAAACAACTTTCTTATTTACACAAGGTATACAATTATTTAAAATATTCAGGTCAAATTTGTTGAACAACCTGAGATAAAATTGTTGATAAAAGTGAATGACCAAATTATTACTTCATTCATATTTAAACCTTCCACAAAAATTGATCAGCCTTCGCTTCAGTATTATATTCATCCACAAACAAACGCTGTGTTAAATAAAAGATCTATTCACCCACATTTAAATAATTTAATGTTCAAGATTATAAAAGATATATATAAAGTTTAATTACAAATTTTCTGATTATTTTTTATACCATCAAAAGCTGTCAACAGACATTTATTGAAAAGCTTCCTTACTAAAAACTTATTTTGCATAATCAATATTTACAAACTGATCTAGTAGTATATATATAAAACTAGAATTTTGACCTGCTTTTTTTACCAATAATAAATACTAGTGTATTATTTAGTTGAAAAAAATCAGAGATGAGAGTACAAAAGTTAATAATAGTGAGTGAGTGCAGGGTGGCACTATTCAGCTATTTAATCTGCATATCTATTTTAATGAGTGAGCGAAGGAGTAAAACTTTTAAAACCTTATTCTAAACTATTGTTGTGTGGTAAATTGTTTAAAGTGTATACTTGGAAAATTTCACCGAATTAAATTTTGCCAAGTCAGCATATTCTTTTTCCAAATGGATTTTTCTATTACTTTTCAAAGGTAGGTGGTTCTCTCCAAGTCCTCCAGATTTATCAATCAATATGAGCTCATGGCTCCATGATAGTCATAAGAGTTCTGAAATTGGCATTTAAAACACCAAAATTCAATCAATTCTATCAAATATATCAGATGCAGTCTTCCTAAGATGGTGCAGGTCCATCGACCCTATAACCTCTTCTTCATTATTACCAACAACATATTTCTTCTTTCAATACAATTTTAATAAATATCATGCACACCCCACCCAGCAAATAAGCTTTCCATTCTTAAGATTCGATCGGTTATACTATATAAATATAACCTTGATGAATGGTCTTGAATAATGTACCAAAATTTACATGCTATTATGAATCCTTCATATTCATAATATGTCCTGACTATTCCTATATTTGATCTCTCAAGATTCCCACAACAAACATATTTGACACCTGTGACTTAAGGTTAATAAAGGTGTACCAGGATCAGCCTCTCTTTGATGTCACCTGCCCCATTAAATCTAAACTAACAACCATGTAATGTTTCTGAATCAGATTTACATAGATCTTTTGATAAATAGTCTGTCATCACTTGATACTGGATGCCCAAATAATCTTACAAGAGTAAGTGGAAACAGTAATTATGTAAATACTCCTGGAGAGTGGCAGATCCAGATTCCTGTCAAAAAGGGAGGAACAACTAGAAAATATAGGGGATGACAGATAAAAATGTACTTAAAAAAAACACATTATAGGAGCCTGGTTTTTTAGAAAGCAAAAACTTTATTTCATGGAATCTGGCAAAAAAAGTAAAACAGATCGTGTACATGTTTAGGGAAAAACACCAATTGATCTTATTAAAGTGATGTACCTTTAAGCCGATTTCTTTCTATAATGCGAAATTTTAATTTTACATTTTCTCTTTAATCGAGAACCCATTTCCTTATTGCACAGCTGCATTTTAGTTTAAACAGAATAGCATTTTAACAATGGTGTGTTAGAATTTTTATAAATACCCACTCAACAACCACTTAACATAAAGGTATAGTAATTTTTACAAAATATTTTTTTTTCAAAGTTTTATGTAAATTAGTTTCTATTTCCATATCCATTAAGATTTTACAAATTGCCTGTAAATATTCTACTCTCATTACTATAGTATCCCTTTAACGATTTTGTATTTTATCAAGTTTACAGCACTCAGGTAAATATTCCAATACATTATGATGGAAATATTACTTAATACAGAACTGCTATAACAGGTGATATGTCAGGTGATGTCAGGAAAAGTGTTATCTTATTGTCAATATTTCTATCTGATAATAATAACTTTACACAAAAATGGAGATGTTTTAAAAGTTAATGAAATTTCAGAAAATATCGGCATAATTTGTATGATTTGTATAATAATATAGATAATTTTGGATACATACCCAAGTAGGTGACCAGGTTAGACACAGTAATGTCATGCTTCAGTGATTCCCTATATAATCAACCAAATTTTTCTGACAAAAGAGATGCCAGCCCTGCCCCCCTCCCCCTGGATCCACCTATGTTATGCAAATATAGTTTATAGAGAAGGGTCAAGAATTGTCCCTATATAGATAAGTTTACTAATTATGGTGAAGAAGCTGCATAAAACCTCTACATAAAACAGGTAATCAGCAGTCTCCTCCCATGTCATTACAGATTATCTAAAAAAGACCCAAGACTTACTGAGTGTAAATAAATATAGTTTATATATATATATTCCTTTAGCTGTGGAAAATCCTTAGTTAGACAGATGGCAAAATTACTGTCATTCAACTGGTACCCCCTGAGACTGCATTAATATTCCACACAAATCACCTCAGTTGATACTTCAATAGCTGACCAACTTAACTCATCCCCCAAATGAAATTAATCATTCTGGACAGCTCCATAGAAATTCTGGAGTTATTTGAAAAATTACAGTTAGAGGTCCAACACAGGTTTTTCAAATGACTTCAGTCAACACCAGGCTGAGTGTAATTTTTCAGAGTTTTTTCATAGGTACCAGAAGCAAAGTTTATATTAATGGTACCAGCATGCTTACACACCTTTCTTTTTCCTTAGATATCATTATCCACAGTCTCTGTCATTTGTGAAATGAATTACCCCTTTCAATCTTTCAAAACATGAGAAAAATAATCAAGCTAGGAAAGAAGTAATATAGCCATTGCTACTGCCCAGAATTCTGTTTACAAGTGACTCATCTTGAATGATAAATGAGCTTGAATGACAAACTGTGGTTTTGTACCATTTCCATATGTATAGAGAGAACTTCTGTGGTTTCCTTTATCTTCAAAACAGGTAGCCAACATCAAATTATTTATTAACTTTGAGCCTGACATCACTAACATCAAACATAAGGAAGCTTATGTAAAAGAAAATTACAAAATGAGGGCTCCTTAAGGGTCGTCGTCAGTGGTACTCTCTGACATTGTACTTGTACACTGTTGATTAGCTATATGTCAAATGTGCACCATACCTGCCACATTATGTAACTGCCTTTCACATGAGGCATTGAAGCAGGTATAAATTATGTTTTAAACAAATGAGAATTTTTACCAAAAACATGTGAATTAACGTGCATACATTTTGTTTGATCAAACATTGTAACCTTAGGTGAGTTAGGGACAAAACACCAGAGCAGAAAACTTCAGTAAAAGACATTTTCAATAAATTAAAAGTTAAAATTACAATTTCAAAATTATGTATTCTGGGTGGCAACTAGGCAATATCACAAACAATATTAAGTAAGTATTTTGACAGTAATGACAAGTCAAAGATGTTGAAGGCTCAAGTGATATATCTTTACCTATCCTAATTACAGGTATACAATCTCTTTGATCTTTACTACAAATATGTAAATATCTCAAACCTTGAACAGGTGTGCCAAAATGAAAACACACCATAAAGTTATCATGTGGACACTTTACCTAACCTTATACAAATCTTTATTTCAAAAATATCAATAGAGCAAATAATTTGCTGTCCAGCCTACAGTATATGCAAAGTTCAACTTGTGGTCACCTTTCTTAAATCAAAGAGAAAATCTGTTAAATTGTCCTAGTTCAAGGTAAAGGGAGATAATTCTAATACAAATGTACAGCAATTTAAATTCTTAGACATGGGAGATAACCCAAGCATTTTGACCTGCAAATCCAGCTAATTGAAAATAGAATATATAATGAGCAGTAATATAATAAGAAATATGGATTTGTTGTCTCAAATTAAGTAAACTTGTACTAATATTCCCTATGTTTAGATACTTTTAAGAAGTGTATAATCTGCCAAGGACATTAGGTTCAAAGAAGAAAGACCTGAGGGATGTTACAAGAATTCTGATATACACAGGGAGGCATCTTAGTACAATGCACCATAGTCCAAAGTACATTTGTAAAACAAGTACAATGACCATCACTCATAACTTTATATCTGTGCCAAAAATACTGTTTACTTCAAGGTGGCTTAATGCTTTCATTCAAGGTATGTTAGAAACTTGGTTTTATCTTGAGTAAGATAATGTAATGAGAAGGTAAACAAGATAACACAGACAAAATAAATGTGTTTGTATAACTAAAAGTAAAACATTTATATCAGAAAACACATTACTGTAGATACAATCAGATAGTACAGAACAATGCCCTGTGTTCATGGAGTACATCATAAATGGCCTGATGGTTTCAAGAACATCCAGGTGAATGGACCCGCCAATTATCCATGGATTTTATGTCATACATGCATAAAACAGTTAAAACCTTGCATTCATCATAATGTCTAATTAATGAACTGAATTCAAATTTCAATGAACTGTTAAGTTATTTGACTTTGTAGATAAATTGCAGACAACTTTGGGTTCAATTGGGTCCTTTAGAGGAGTATAACAGTTACTGAGTACAAAGAAAATAACACTAAAAATATTGTGCGTCAGAAGTCTTTTTTCAAAAATTTACCCTCATCATCATGCAGTGAGGAACGCTTAAAACCCAAACATTGGATAGCCAAGGATGTTAATTACCATTTTCTTTCTCAATTTAAAACTGAACATCAGAGTCACCGAAGTAGCTACATTTTGTACATTTACCAAACTGTCTTTTCTCTTTTCTAACTGACATAATATTATAACTCAAAATATATATATATTATTCAGATTACGAGATTTGTAGACATTAGTCCATTCTTATACTGTAAACCAACTTATTTTCGCGGATACTTTATTTCGCGTTTAGCCCTTTCGAGTCCATTTCGCGGTTTTCTAATTAACTTGATGTTGTTAAATACAGAAGGATCCAAGTTTTACATATTCGCGACGATTTAACTTCGCGATATTTTTCTACACGGGAAAGTCGCGAAAATAAATCGCTCGCGAAAATTAGTTGGTTTACAGTAACCAGAACTTAACCTCGTAAGAGAATGGTTGAAACAAGTCTGCAATAGTTCATAGGGCTAGTAACGGTCACAATTACTATCTCCATGATTTATCATAAAACTTAAATATTTTTCAATTAATTATTTTTATGAAATCCCACGACTTTTTAGTTAAAACCTAACAATATCCTTATTACTACTACCTACTGAAATAAGCCCTTAAACAAGTGTTTCCCCTAGTTTAATTAATACTTGGTATGTATTAGTAGTACTCTGCACATCCTCTAACTATTAATATACCTGACAACTTGAGCAACTTTTAATACAGATGTCATTTTCAGGTAAACACCTTCCTTTTATCTCATCACTTTGATGTGCTTAATTACAGGTAAAAAACAATTTGACATCATTTGAAGTTGTTAATTACAGGTCAACAAACAACTAGTTAACATTCCATGCCTTGCTTCAAAGGTTTAGCCTGATTAGCTTTCTGCCATTAAACATGCAAGGATTACTTTTCTTTTTATTTCCAAAGAGAAAAACAGCAGGAGAGAAAACTTGAAGCAATTTCAGGCTTTTCACAAGTGTAACTTTAGAAGTGTAGTTCAACGATTTGATTTGTTCCACCTTTAGTAGAAGGAATGATGGTGTTAAGAACCAGGAGAATATCCGTTATTGATCTATGCTATGGATGTAAACCAGCAACATTTGTTACCGATTTTGTCTCAGTAATTGGATTAGAGACGCCTAAACTGACAATTCAGAGAAAAAGACATAATTATCAGAAGTGAATATCTCCAAGACATAGATGACATTTTAGATGTCTGGCTATTTCAACTTAAAATGATCTCTTCACAGAAACCCATCAATTTTGTATCAATTAGTTTCTAAAATCACAAGAATTCTCCAATACTGCTGGTTATAGTTTCTGCACTGTAACATTTTAAACTCATGTACATGTTGTATAATGTGGGACAATTTGGGGGGAGCATTTACTAGTAGTTTTCCCTGAAGAAAAAGAAATGTGAATTACAGTGAACACTTTTACATATTATGAACACATTTTGAGCTTTGTTGATCCAATGATTGACCATTGGTCAAACCCTGGTTTGATGTGCTTTACACCATGATCTGACCATGGTTGACCAGCCTCAAATCTCAAGTGGATATCCATGGTCAATTTGACAACCATGGTTTTCTACCTTTATGACCATGGTCATACATCTAACAATGGTTGACCATGTCAGGCCAAGCTCAAATATCAAATGGATATCTATGATCAATTTAACAACCGTGGCTTTCTATCTTTATGACCATGGTCGATCATCTAACAATGGTTACCCATAATGGTAGACCAAGCTCAAATATCAAGTAGTTGACAATGGTATGAAGCATTGTTGACTGTGGAATGAAGCATGGATGACCGTGGTATGAAGCATGGTTGGCCGTGGTATGAAGCATGGTTGGCCGTGGTATGAAGCATGGAAAAATGGCCGTGGTATGAAGCATGGTTGGCCGCGGTATGAAGCATGAATGACCATGGTATGAAGCATGGTTGGCCGCGGTATGAAGCATGGTTGGCCGCGGTATGAAGCATGGTTGACCGTGATATGTAGCATGGTTGACCGTGATATGTAGCATGAATGACCGTGGTATGAAGCATGGTTGACCGTGATATGTAGCATGAATGACCATGGTATGAAGCATGGTTGGCCGCGGTATGAAGCATGGTTGACCGTGGTATGAAGCATGGTTGACCGTGATATGTAGCATGAATGACCGTGGTATGAAGCATGGTTGACCGTGATATGTAGCATGAATGACCATGGTATGAAGCATGGTTGGCCGCGGTATGAAGCATGGTTGGCCGCGGTATGAAGCATGGTTGGCCGCGGTATGAAGCATGGTTGACCGCGGTATGAAGCATGGTTGACCGTGATATGTAGCATGAATGACCATGGTATGAAGCATGGTTGGCCGCGGTATGAAGCATGGTTGGCCGTGGTATGAAGCATGGTTGACCGTGGTATGAAGCATATTTGACCGTGGTATGAAGCATGGTTGGCCGTGGTATGAAGCATGAATGACCGTGATATGAAGCATATTTGACCGTGGTATGAAGCATGGTTGACCGTGGTATGTAGCATGGTTGACCGTGGTATGAAGCATGGTTGACCGTGGTATGAAGCATGGTTGACCGTGGTATGAGGCATGGTTGACCGTGGTATGAAGCATGGTTGACCGTGGTATGAGGCATCATTGTTGGCCATGGTATGAAGCATGGTTGACCGTGGTATGAGGCATCATTGTTGGCCATGGTATGAAGCATGGTTGACCGTGGTATGAAGCATGGTTGACCATGGTTACTGTAATGAAGCATGGTTGACCATGGGTTGGGAGCTGTCTCAGGTCTGTAAACATCCAATATATGATTTCCTAATACTGCACAATGACCATTTACAAACTTGCATATAATATGCCTCTTTCAAAATTAGATTAAAAATGTACTAAGTGTCTTCTTAGTGTACCAAGTGTCTGTTTGTGAATAAGTCACACCCCAAACAAACAATATACATACTGAGCAGGTCACCTCTACAGTAAAATGACAATAGGTGATCTTCTAGCTTTAATTACTAGAGGATCAGGTTCACACTTAAAATTCATTAGCTTGTTATAGCTATACATATTCTCTATTAATATTCTTATGTTATCTGTCAAATGAAGAATAAAAAGCCTGAGGAAAAATTGATTTAAAAGACAGTCTAACTTTACATCTCTTACAAAACTCTGACTACAGAAAAGATGGTATGTGAAAGGGTTTAGAATTACACCACAAAGTTCAACATAAAGATTTTAAATTTTTAACTCGCTGGTGGCAGTGTTATAACACAATTACGTACTATGAATAATTTCCATGTTTTTTTTATCCATTACTTTAAATTCAGAAAGTATTGCATGCATTTATTATTGCATTTTTGTCATTTAAGACTAAAATGTGATTTTAACTTTTACATGTGATATTGAGAAAAATCCTGTTTAATTCATATGAAAAAATTTCCCCCAAAATGTGAGTTTAAATTTATTGCAATTATAACCCTGTCGACTTTTTCGCAATAATAACCAGATGCTCCGCAGGGCGCAGCTTTATACGACCGCAGAGGTTGAACCCTGAACGGTTGGGGCAAGTATGGACACAACATTCAAGCTGGATTCAGCTCTAAATTTGGATTGTGATTAAATAGTTGACACAGCATAGGTTTCTGACACAGAATGAATGTGGTCTAATGAACTTAAAATTTTTTTTTTGCCTTTGAGCAATTCACTATGCTGTTGAATATTAATCCTCTCAAAAAAATGTTTGAAGAAATTTTCTTATTATTTATGAAATCTGAAATGAAAAAAATTGACCCCCCAATTTTTTTTTCACATCCCCCTTTCCCTTATTTCAAAACTGATCTCAATTCAAATTTCTAATGAAGTTTGCAACAATAACTACTCATAAATACATCATAAAATATTAAAATGTAAAAAAGTGCTTGTTATCACTGAATGGTAAAGATTGTTTTAATCTATCAGTTGGTAGTAAAAGTGAATATACATTGTATATTGTATAAAACAATGATTAATTAAGTTGATTCAACTACTATTCTGGACAAAGAAAGATAACTCCAATTGAAATCCAATTGGAATTTCTTGCTATTGCACAATATTGTGCAATTAGATATTTCTTGCTATTGTGCAATACTGTGCAATTGAAAATATTTGCTATTGCACAATACTGTGCAATTGAAGATTTCTTGCTATTGCTGAATACTGTGCAATTGAAAATTTCTTGCTATTGCACAATACTTAATATAATAATTTTGGATCCTGATTTGGACCAACTTGAAAAACTGGGCCCATAATCAAAAATCTAAGTACATGTTTAGATTCAGCATATCAAAGAGGCCCAAGAATTCAATTTTTGTTAAAATCAAACTTAGTTTAATTTTGGACCCTTTGGACTTTAATGTAGACCAATTTTAAAAAGGGACCAAAAATTAAGAATCTACATACACAGTTAGATTTGGCATATCAAAGAACTTCAATTATTCAATTTTTGATGAAATCAAACAAAGTTTAATTTTGGACCCCGATTTGGACCAACTTGAAAACTGAGCCAATAATAAAAAATCTAAGTACATTTTTAGATTCAGCATATCAAAGAACCCCAAGGATTCAATTTTTGTTAAAATCAAACTAAGTTTAATTTTGGACCCTTTGGACCTTAATGTAGACCAATTTGAAAACGGGACCAAAAATTAGGAATCTACATACACAGTTAGATTCGGCATATCAAAGAACCCCAATAATTCAATTTTTGATGAAATCAAACAAAGTTTAATTTTGGACCCTTTGGGCCCTTTATTCCTAAACTGTTGGGACCAAAACTCCCAAAATCAGTACCAACCTCCCTTTTATGGTCATAAACCTTGTGTTTAAATTTCAAAGATTTCTATTTACTTATACTAAAGTTATGGTGCGAAAACCAAGAAAAATGCTTATTTGGGTCCCTTTTTGGCCCCTAATTCCTAAACTGTTGGGACCTTAACTCCCAAAATCGATACCAACCTTCCTTTTGTGGTCATAAACATTGTGTTTAAATTTCATTGATTTCTATTTACTTAAACTAAAGTTATTGTGCGAAAACCAAAAATAATGCTTATTTGGGCCCTTTTTTGGCCCCTAATTCCTAAACTATTGGACCCAAAACTCCCAAAATCAATCCCAACCTTTCTTTTGTGGTCATAAACCTTGTGTCAAAATTTCATAGATTTCTATTAACTTAAACTAAAGTTATAGTGCGAAAACCAAGAAAATGCTTATTTGGGCCCTTTTTGGCCCCCAATTCCTAAAATGTTGGGACCAAAACTCCCAAAATCAATCCCAACCTTCCTTTTGTGGTCATAAACCTTGTGTTAAAATTTCATAGATTTCTATTCACTTTTACTAAAGTTAGAGTGCGAAAACTAAAAGTATTCGGACGACGACGACGACGCCAACTTGATAGCAATGTACGACGAAAAATTTTTCAAATTTTGCGGTCGTATAAAAACATCTCAACTATTTCTGAATATTCAGTATTCTTTGATTTTTCAGATCCATATACTTTTTCTTACTACTTTTAATGTACTGTTTAAGATTTTGAATATAAAAAAGAAGATGTGGTATGAATGCCAATGAGACCAAATGACATAGAAATTAACAGCTATAGGTCACTGTTCGGCCTTCAACAATGGGCAAAGCTTATACGGCATAGTCAGCTTCTTTAACTTATCAGCTGCTACTACTGCTTTGCAATGAATTTTATGAAATCAAATACTCTTAGATCAAGGTATGATATTGCCTGCTGACTGTTTTTTTTTATCAAACAGGCAACAAAAAACAAAAAGACAGCATGATAGTCAGTTAACTATTAAAAAATATCTTCACATTTTATTTTTCAATAATTGAATTGTTAATTTAAGTACATATAGGTCCCTATTCACTCTTTATGATAGTCAAATACAGAAGGAAGTCTTAAATGATACCAATTTAGAGCTGCATTTGAATACCAACAATTCTACAAATTCTTTTAATTTCCATTCAAAAATTTAAAGTTTCTTTTCATCTTATCTAAATTACAATGTCAATATAAAAATTTGACATATCTATCAAATGATCATTAAAGATGTTATGTATCCCTCCTTAAAAAAAAATATTTATATTATTTCATCCCTTTATGTAAAAACATTTTATCTCTCAGCTGTTTTTTATGTCAAACATTTTTCAAAAGATGTTATCATTATTGTATACTCTCCCAAACATCAACATCAATACACATTATTAATCGGTGAAATTGACACAAGAAGAACTTTTTACTTTGATCTTTGACTATGATTCGTGGCAGCTTGAAAGAGAGCTCAAACTTAATCTTCAGTTTATATACAAGTCAAAATCTTGTTATATTCTTCACTTTTATAAGCCTACAAAAAATCTCTACAAAAACATTCTGAAAGATGAAAGTTGTTAGTTCAAAGCAAGGACTAAAAGGGATATTTTATTGTATGCATATTTGATTAATTTTCATTGTGAGAAAAGCAACATTGTCAATTAAAATGCACATCGTTTCATTTCTTTGAACTTCATGCAAGGTTTTTCTTCTTCTTATTTGTTTAAAAAAAAGTCTATTGAATTAAAATATCTCCTATTTCAAATCAATACTTCCCGATCAGGAACATTTTTATATGTATGAATATAAATTTGCATTGGGAGTGTAAAATCCAAATAGTACTTCAATTTCAGCAACAGCAGTATTTCAGGTTCAGATTCAGTTCAAATAAGAGTTATTTGAATATTAATATTATATGATACTCTCTTTTACTTTGATACAAAAGATCACAAAAACTTAGCAACTTCCGCCAATGTCATAATTTTACAATTAATTACATAATATCCATACCATTATAAAGGACTGATCATTTTACATCATAAGTCGATAATTACTTCCTTTCCAATTCAGAATACATGACCAAAAAAATCGGAAAAATTGAGGATAAATTACATGGAAACTCATTGAAAACAGGATACTTGATCGGTGATTTGAGGATTGGATGCAATCATACAATCAATCGTTTCTGTCTGGCTGTATACAAGACTGAATAAAATACATCAGAATTGGTATTAAAGTTATAGAATAATTAATCAAACTGAAGCTTGTACTCTTTAGAGAGATTCATAGCCATTTGTCATACAGAGTTCTTGCCCAACAATTAATCTAATTCTTATTTTTCAGGAATGCATGGCTGACCAATTTTCAATATATATCTGCTTGTATAGTTTAACTTTCCAATTTGATTGTAATACTCATAAGATCCTGTTCCCACACATCACTAAATACAAGGATCCTGATTTTTTTTTTTTTTTTTTAAAGATGTGCATGATTTTTTAGCAAACTCTAGGGGAAAAAGTTAATTGTCTGAAAAAAAATCAACTCAAACACACACACACACACTCACTATGAATGATTTGTGCATCAGAACCAGCTATGAAACTTGTTGATAAAAAAAAAAGATTTCATGCACTCAAATATATATACAATTCTCAACCAAAATATTGTCTATTTTTTTGGCTTGCAATATGCAACACTTCTCAAACATAATGCATGATGCTTTTTTACAAAGCTTTTACTGAGAAAGAAGCCTCTGTCACAAACTGATTAAATATGCTGTTATAACTATTGATACATTAATGTATTGATAAAGCTTTATGGGATATGTTTTTGGAGCCATTAGAACAAGAAAAAAACAAAAAGCAGATCTGCATCTGATATGGTGACTATTCTTCTGAAACAATAGTTCTGTATCTAATAATTTTTTGACTGTTTTTTTAAAATTTGAAACTGCATTAAAATATTAATAATAATGATACACTTTGTTATTGGATACTCCCTGAGATC
This sequence comes from Mytilus edulis, assembly GCF_963676685.1. Classification (NCBI taxonomy): domain Eukaryota; kingdom Metazoa; phylum Mollusca; class Bivalvia; order Mytilida; family Mytilidae; genus Mytilus; species Mytilus edulis. The sequence goes on from NC_092348.1 coordinate 34,129,936, forward strand.
AACTCCACAATCAACTGATGATCAGATATTTCATAAAGCTAAAATATGAATTTCAAACATCAAAGAGAATATGGAGATAATATAATCAAACAGGGGAGACAAACAAGGAATAATTTGAACACTTTGAGTTTAAATTTCCTCCTGCAGCTATACAGTGTCACAAACCAGACCAAGTTACATACTTAATCTTAATTTTACATCTAATCTTTTTCCATACTTATTAACTTATTAAATATGAATCAGTCACAATTCCGCAACACTTTGTAAGATGAATTTCAATTTGAATCATAACTTGTTACAATCATAGTTTTAAGTCCAAACCTAATTGCACAATTCAATTCAAACTTTACGAATTATTTTTCCTGCATCTGATGCTGATCATGCCATAAAATTGCACTGATTTGAGTTTTTTTTTAAATAAGAAAACGATAATTATAAACAGAATTTCATGTTGGATCCAATATTTTAATTCATACAATAGCTCAAGTACAATAGTTATAGTTCATTACTATTGACTTTGAATGAATTGATTTGAATCAGTTTTCAAGCAAATATAAAATCTTCAATGCAAACATTAAATATATATACAAGGTGTCAATTCAAGCATAAAATTATGCATCAATTGACCGATTTTCCTGACACTTAATTTTGAAACAAAATTTGCTATCCCTTCATAACACATTTTGTCTCTATAGCTCAATTAACTCACTTGTATGTTCATTTCTAAAACCCTCCACCAGCAATCCCAGAACTGTCAAAGTACAAGTATTTTCTCACTATCATTTTTCTTAATTGCATAATAAATCTTGCAAATAAACAATATTACTTAATGACTTGCTAATACAATTCCTCACAGCTGGATACAAAGCATGTCATAAAAAATCTCACCCTCCTTGAGAAATACATGTCATATATTGCATAATTAACTTAGAACCTGTTTGATATGACTACTTAACTACATGTACATGTACCTGTATGTAAACCACAGGGTGGCAAAAATGAAATCAATCAAAATTTAAATTATCCTGGTGAAATGTACATAGATCAACAATGATATAATTGATAATTACAGGTATTTCTGACATCAAAGTGATTGATCACCTGTAAAGTTTACAGGTACACAACAAAGTGGAATTAATTTATGGTCTAACCTAAACAAGCATGAGATTTTACAGATGAGGACCATCTGTCAATAAATAATAATTAGTAAAAGTTAAAGTACAAATTTATTACCATATAAATGTGATTGGATTGGGTTTTAAAATGGATATAACTAATTTAAAAACTTGTTTCATATAATATAACAGATATAGTTGATATTGTCTCAGACAAATTCAGCTAAGTTTTACCATAAAAATAAAATACTACTACAAAAACCTAGCTTACTTAATTTGCAGTGCAGAAGGTGATGATAATAATAAAACAAAGCATATATTTCCAATTAGCATGAGGAAATCCTTTAGGGAAGCTATGATAAGTTAAAATTTCGCTTTCTAAGTGTTGGCCAAGCTCTGACCTTGACACAGTATCTTGGTGTATTGGACAATATAGAACTATACTGGAAAAGGTCAAGTGTATCATTGAAATAATAAGCTATAATAGCAAATCTGTTTAAAAAAAAACTTTTGAACTTTTCTTAATTACTAAAATTATACTGTTCTCTTTTCTTGATGCATTCTCAGCATTGACATAAACCATTCTTTACATGCTTACTCAGATCAGCAAGATGACCTGTATGACGTTAATTTAGCTTTTACAGTAACCCTTTTCACAAATATTTAAAGAAGCAGGCTCTCGAGCAGGCTAATGTTATGTACCAGTTAAGATGGCAGTGTTAGCAACATTTTGAAGGATATATATAACTCTTAGATAAATCAAAGGAAGCTTTCATGTGACTCAGGATCATATAGATGCTTTCATAATTTTTTTTTTTAATTTTATTATGACAGCTCAAAAAGTAGTATGGTTTTAAAGTACCAGGAAATTACAACATGCTTTGCAAGTGAAAATTCTTTTAAAAACTTTCATCATATTCATTTTTTTGTTAAATTTCAATTAATGAATGATCCAAATACAGTTGCAGTGACCTATAATAAAAGCCTTTACTGATACACCAACTTGATACCCTTATGTATACATTGCTTTAATATGATCTAAAGAGATTTTGTTCTCTTATGTAATCGTTTCCTCTACTCAACTAACTCAAAGACAAACTTATGTCACTACCAATCTATAAAAATCCAGACAAAATACATTTGGCCTCTACTCGAAACATTTAATCGTAACTTAAAAGTCAATACCGAAATTAAATCGAAACCACAAGAATTTCAAAAGACTAAATCAAGGTGAAAATCTACCTGATATTTAACGAACAGATATAACGATATTCAGACCAATAAAATATTCTCAATTATTTGTACTATTGAGTAAATAAATGAATAAAAGAAAGAGTAAACAAAGGGATAAAGGCTAGAGTACACAAATGAATGAAACACATCAGCTTTATCGAGGATAGTTCAAAGAGAAATGCCGAAAATTGTTGACAAAAATAGTTCTATCGATATGAACATCTTAAGCGGGTGCAATATACTTCATACTGATAGTTGAAGGGCATCATACTATCAATATAAGTTGAAGATTCTATCATTTCAAGAGTTTACAAAGCAATCAAAGGTGTAAAATAGGTTTAATCTTTTATCATGATTATTATCAAATATTTATAGACATTTTTTCCTAAATTATCTAACCTAGAAGTCAGAAATGATTCAGTCAACTCTTCCTCTTCTCTGCTGAACTTAGCAATGTTGTGCCTTAATACTGATTTCTTTTATGTAAGACTTCACAATTTCTTATGATTTTTATATGTCAAGACACAAACCTCCTTTAACAATAAATGAAAATATTTTCAATAAGTAACTCAATATGGTTTGACTGTCAGTTCATAATGTGCACAAACATATATATTACAACTCAAAGAGATTCCTTTTTTCTTTTTCAATTGATAGTGTTTCACTTAAGTGTGACATTTATCTCAAAAATCTTTGTACAATCGTTTTTAAGTAAGATCCGATTTAAGTTTAAAGGACTCTTAGGAGAATATTTTCACAGTTTACACATTACTTTGTTTTTGTTATGTTATTGTAAGAAAATCATGAAATTTCCCACGTTTTTTTAACTCTCAAGCTTACATTATTTTAATTATAAGTTTTAACAAGAGATTAGTCATTTTTTCCAAATTTACCAAATCATTTCAGTTTTACTCAAACTGCCATGCAAATCATTAATTCTGTAAAAATGACCTTTTCGTTTCATGAGCATAGCAAGAGATATTTTTAAACAGCAAACATGGACTTCAAACATGATCGCGATATAAATATTCAAAGTGTATCACAAATCTATCTTTTATCCCTGGATAAATTCATAGAGAAAAGGATGAACAGCTTCATGTGTTATAATTTCATCTGAAGATTTCATGCAAATGAAATGAAAATATTATTTAAAAATTCAGTCAACAAAGGTGATCATACACGGTATCCCGCTGAGAATTTTCCTTTAACTGCTTGTTACAGTGTTTATATGTCCTTTTACTAACAACCTCTCTGTGGGTCGTCACCTTTTTTGTTCAAAATTAGCATGTAAAATGTACTACGGAATACAAAAATAAACTGTCGTTCTTTCTACCTGAGCGAGTTACAAAAACTTAGCCACTTATAATGCAGGGATATCATTTGGTTTCATACATTTTTTCTCACAAATTAATGCCTTAGTGTTTTCAGGCGATGTTGTGATTTTTCATTTGATGTTTTACACTTGTTTAACATGAATAAAATTTCATTTAAAAAGGCTGATAAGCTTGTTTATATCCAATATTACAACTCTGTGTCTGTCACGGGTTTTAAGAAGTATGTTACACCATCAATGATGTAACACGTTGGTCCCAGTACAGGATAGTATTTTAAAACTTTCTTTTAACAAACTTTAATATAAGGAAGTTAAAACATTCCATGGATATATATAATTAGGTATTCATATAAATATATATATATATATATGGCAAAATATGGAGTCAGGGAATTGTAGCACAACTTTTGTCAAATTCAGATTTAAAAAGCTATAACAAGGCAGTTACTTTGAAAAAAAAATTATATTGATTTGAAGTACATAAAGAGATAAAATCACTTTTCAACAAGAATGTGTCCCAAGTACACGGATGCCCCACTCGCACCATCATTTTATATGTTCAGTGGACAGTGAAATTGGGGTAAAAACTCTTAATTTGGCATTAAAATATGAAAGATCATATCATACGGAACATGTGTACTAAGTTTAAAGTTGATTGGACTTCAACTTCATCAATAACTACCTTGACCAAACACTTTAACCTGAAGCTGGACGAATGAACAGACGAACGAACGGACCCTGTGGCAGACCAGAAAACATAATGCCCCTCTACTATCGTAGGTGGTGTTAACTATTTAGTTTAGTAGTTTAGATATCATAGTTTAGTCTATATAGTCTTTAGTTCTATTTGTATGTATCTTTGTATTTACAGTGACTTGGTGGGTTTAGATTAAAGTTGTACAAAGAACACTTCAGTCATTTATAGCCAATTAACAGTGGTAGCAGAGCGTGGTTCCGATCCACGGACCTCTGGGTTATGGGCCCAGCTCATGTCAACAATCAGTCAGACAATGAACATGGTGAAAGTGACAATGAAGTAGAAGGACATGAATCTGAATTAGGAAGTCAGGCAGGTGACTCTGAAATAGACAGCGATAATCCTGTGAATCAAGGGCATGAATCTTATGAGGAAAGTCGATCAGGAGGTGACTCTGAGCTTGCAAATGATAATCATGAAGATACTCCAGTGAGAGAACAGAGTACTGAGCAAGCAATTTCAGTACACAGAATTGTTAATTCTAAGTCTAATAAAGCATTACTTTTAAAAAGGGACCAGAAAGTGAACTTTAAAATGCCAGGTGATGATACTCCACGAGAAGGAGTTGTTCTAAGTAGAGCTGGTAAAGCATCATCTAGTAAAAAGAATTGGTACAATATAGAATATAGCAAACCTGAAGAGCTTAAAGGTAACAAGTTATCAATAGACTTAAGTACAGTTGATGAATTGCAAGTTATAAAATCTGACACAGATCAGGATACAGAGGATGACGAAGAATCAGAAGAAGCATTATTTAATGAGATTGACTTTTGTGATGCTCGTAAAACTGAACTTGAAAATTGGAAGAGACATAATGTTTATCAAGAAGTTGAAGACTATGGTCAGTCATATGTATCCACTAGATGGGTGTATACTATAAAAGAAGCTGAAAATGAAATATACAGGAAAGCAAGACTTGTTGCAAAAGGTTTTGAAGAAGATTGTTTGGATGAAATACAGAAGAACTCTCCTACATGTGACAAACAATCTCTTAGACTCATTCTTTCAATCATAATGCAAAAGAAATGGTCCATCAATTCCATAGACATTAAAACTGCCTTTCTGCAAGGGGAGAAAATGCAAAGAAAAGTTCATCTTCGTCCACCGAAAGAAGCTAATGCTAATGGAAAACTCTGGCTTTTAGAGAAATGTGTTTATGGTCTTGCAGATGCTTCTTTGAAATGGTATGAAAAGGTTAAGAAAACCCTAAATGAATGTGGAGGTACTGAATCTAAAGTTGATCCAGCAGTATTTTACTGGTATAATTCAAATGGTCTGGCTGGTGTTCTTGCAGTTCATGTTGATGATTTTTTGTGGGCAGGAACCAATTTGTTTGAAACTGAGATTATATCGAAAATAAGAGAAAAGTTCAGTGTCGGAAAAGAAGCTTCAGAATCGTTCAAATATTTAGGACTTGGTCTAAGTCATGCAGATGATAAGATAATATTGAGTCAGACAGATTATGTTGAAGTGTTAAAGACAGTCTCAATTGATAGAAAAAGGCCAAGTGATTCTCAGCTTTCATCAGTCGAACAAACTGTTCTTAGATCAAAAGTTGGACAACTGTTGTGGCTTGCAAAACAAACTCGTCCTGATATTGCTTTTGACATCGCTATGATAGCAGCAAAGTTAAAAACAAGTACTATTGAAGACTTCAAAAGAGTGAACAAGCTTTTAAGGAAAGTTAGAAACGATCCAGTGTCTCTTCGTTTCAAGGAACTTGGAGAACATGTAGAACTTTTATTATATACTGATGCTTCTTTTGGTAATCTTCCTGATGGGGGAAGTCAAGGAGGGTTTGTTATAATGCTACTAGGTGAAAATGGAAAAATCAATCCAATTACATGGCAGTCAAAGAAAATAAGAAGGGTTGTTCGAAGTACACTAGCTAGTGAAGCTTTAGCTTTAGCCGATGGTATAGATTGTGCTACATCACTAGCTACTTTATATAATGAACTGGTTTTCAATAAATGTACTACAGAAGGAGGTATTACAGTAAGATGTGTGATTGACAATAAGGACCTTTATGAAGCTGTTCATTCTAAGAAAAATGTAACTGAAAAAAGACTGCGACTCGAAATTAGTTGCATCAAGGAGATGATTCAAAAAGGAGAGCTTACCGTTCATTGGGTTGAAACAAAAGAGCAGATAGCTAATGTGTTAACCAAGCATGGTGCCAGCGCACAGAACCTACTATATTGTTTTGAAACTGGACTTGTAAATACCGTTTTCATGAAATAGCTTGACATTGATTATGTGACACTTACAATAGTGATATACATATATTTGAGAACAGTAGTTAAAAAAAAAACAGAAAGAGAGAATTAGTTATAATGTGATCAGCAATATCTACAAAACTTTTATTTTCATTTTATAAACTTTACAATCTACTTAAGAAAGAGAAAGGATTAGATTGTTAACTATTTAGTTTAGTAGTTTAGATATCATAGTTTAGTCTATATAGTCTTTAGTTCTATTTGTATGTATCTTTGTATTTACAGTGACTTGGTGGGTTTAGATTAAAGTTGTACAAAGAACACTTCAGTCATTTATAGCCAATTAACAGGTGGGGCATAAAAATACTATACAGTACAGTTAATAACAAAATCAACCACCTCAAACAAAGACAACGAAACAACAACCTTCAAAATGTTAAAACCCAAAGCATCAGTTTAGTACAGATAAAAGTCAAATTATGATCTTTCTTAACAAATTATCAAAATAGCATTCCGCTCCCAAACCCTCAATTCCTTTCAGAATCTTACAGCTGGAAAATTTTGTTCACAAAAAGTCATGCTCTTTTGCTACATATTTTAGTTTATAAACTTAATTCAAAACTTCTTTATTCAATTCTGAAAACACCAAAAGAATTGTTTCAGCGGTGCTTTGCAGTAACATATTTGGGGTCAAAAGATCAAATTATTTACATGTATGCAATGTCTGCCAATGCCTTTGCTACAATCAGTTAAGTGTAATTACATGCTCCTAAACTTTTTTGTGAGAAATATCAGATTAAACAACAAAACAAGTTTATCTTCATCAGAACAGAATGCATGCTTCTAATGTAAAATGTCCTTGCCTGTTTTCATGGATCATAATTGGTATGTTAATTACTGCAGGGGCACAAAGACAATAACAGTATATTTTTCGTTTTGTTTATTTTGTCTGGATGTTTTGATAGGAAATCGATTACTAACATTGTTTGATCCTATTCTTGACAAGAGTATTCCACTAATTAAGTCTATATCTAGTTGGTATATCAGTTCGGTAGTTTACTAACCGATCCTGTGATCGCTCTACCGCTACTCAACATATCATCGTCTTTATCTCAGTCTTCCCGTATCTTTTGTACGGAGATTCTTTTGTTGAATTAAGTGGATCTTAACTGCATTGTTATATTTCCATAATCATACTCTTATTAAATCATGAATGAACACAATTTTGCATTCCATACAAATAGTCTGGGTTACAGTAAGTCTTTAGCACAGGTATAAAACTTAAAATTCGATCAAGATTTTGTTGTTGAATTTTTCATTCAAATTATTTTATCTGAAAATCCACAATTGTAAATAAGAAGCATGAATGAGGGTCTAATAACCATAAGGTTGGAGGTGGGAGGTTGGAGGTCATATGACCATATAGATCAAAGACATCTACCTGAATGTGCCAATTAGAGAACTAATACAATATTGTACTTGTGTTCAATGATATGGACAAACAAACATATATTTTTCAATCCTGTCATTTGTTCATTACACATTTGAGAAAGTGTAATAAATCATATGTCAAGAGCTTTGATTAATTTTTATTCTGTTGCTTTAACAAAAAGAAAGGGAAACAACTAAATAATCAAGAGGCACTTATACCAGAATATTTATTGTGGTCCTGGATATCAACTATACTTATCACCGAAAAGGAGCGCTAATTCTATAGGAAACCTAATTAATTCTTAGTTCAGAATACTCAGCGTTTTACATATATCTGGATTTTTCACAAATTCATCATTGCATTTCTTCTGCATTGATAAAAACTTAAAATTACAGCGTGTCACAGCCCTCAGTCTGTCCATGTACTTAATTTTTTTTTAAAGTTGACTGAATTAAAATGTTGATCAAAGTAGTATTTTACCAATGGTTGGAAGCAATTGGTACTTTTTAGAATAGTTAACTAAAAGTTTAGTCGGTGGCAATTTTTCACATGATTTGACTGATGTTTTTTGTTGTTGAATGTAATAAGTCCAGTTTTTCCATTTTCTCAAGTTAAAGCAAAAAGGCAAATTGTTACAAGGTGGGTTTAATATGGTCATCAACTACAAGTTAAAAGGGAGATCACAAATATGTGAAAACTAACAATATCTCAAGAGTTTATAACAAATTGGTTCGTTGTTTCAAAATGGTTAAGCTAATTTTGTCTTTTAGCAGAATACTATTTATAAGACTCACATCAGCTCAAGAGCAGAGTCGTCTAGCTCGATCTTATTTAGGTCAGCTTAAAGTGTGAGCTAAATGTATGATAAAAAATCTAAAAAAATCTAAAAAAATTGTCCAATTAATGGCATGATAATCTTTTTAAAAAAAACTCTAAACATAGATGTAGCATAAATAGACTGGATTTGAAAACGTTTTCTTTCAAAATGGTCTCGTTTATCAAATTAAGAATTATGTGCAATTTAAAAAAAAATCATTTCTAATTAATGCATGAAGGCATATATTTTACAGGATTGTGGTTCCAGAAGCAGTAGACAAGGAACAAGTTATATTTATGAAATATAAAATAACCTTAACTTACACCTTGACCATTCCAGCCCTTACTGGAGCCTTATTTCTAACAGCTCTCATAAAAACTGACAATAAATTCTTTCTGTAATCCAACAAAGTATTTGTTTATCTTGAATGCCTGTATCATTTGATCTATCCACTGCCAAGGAATGAAAAAAATATTGCTCTGGCAAAAAATAGCATTCTTTTTAAATCCTGGCTCTCTAAACAGTATCAACATCAGACGCATGTGTCAGTAATTACCATCTAAATCTCAGGTCTCAACTTCATAAAGATACTTACTTCTGATCATAAAGCCAACAAAATGCTATCATTTCCCTAGTATAAAAAAAACATCACAAGATCTTCTTTTACATACACCACAAAAACATATGTTCAGGATATTAACTCTGTGAGAATGCAATGAAATTTTTCAACTTCAAAATGAAAATTCTATAAAAATAGTTGTAGCCTGTGGAACTCTCCAATCTTTTAAAGTTCTACGAATTCAATGGCTAAAATTTTAATAGAAAAGATTCATTGTGCAGATCGCATCTTTCTTAGCTTCAGAATTATTTTCTAAAGTTAGGGTGGTTTTTCGTTCACTCAAACTTCTGACAGAAAAGTTTGTTTTTCTGTTAATAAATCTGTTTTTTTATGATTATCTCATGTGGTGAGTAACTTGAAGAGGAAGATATGAAAACTGTTGTGAATGTAAATTTTATTTCCACATTTCAGTTTTCTCTCAACATTAATCATTCAAGTATGTAAATCCTAAATTCTGAAGTGTTTCAGTTGCACCAAGTACAATACATTCACCCTATTTTCAAATTTAAAATCAAAACCCTGGTACATGTGTTCACACAAATGTTCTGGCAAGAGATCATTTCTCATGTTTCTTTCACAAACATTGATGAAGAGCTAGATAATGATTGAAGGTGGTTCATGTTCATTGATGTTTCTCAGTTAAGTTTCTGGTTGCTTCACAGTTGCCAAAATTATATTAGTTTTTGTTCATTTTTAGTTTTCTGTTTGTTTTGATGCCATATATATATGTGAGACTTTTCATCCTAATATGTTATCATGTTTATTTTGCCTTTAGGTCCTTTCTAATCTTTTAGAAAACAATGAAAAATGTTGTCACTCTGAAGACCAGTATAGAATTTGTTCATTGTTGAAGGCCGTAAACTGACCTTAAAAAGTTGTTAATTTCTATGTAATTTGGTCTCTGATGGAGAGTCGTCTCATTGTTAATTCTACCACATCTTCTTATTATAAACCTGCTTGAGTGCAATTATTTCCCGTTGTTGTCACTCTTATAATTTATCTGTTCTGAACAATACTTATAATGTTGGATTAACTTGTTAACAAGCCATACCTGAAGAGATCTAAGCTGTAAGAAAACTTATAGGTTAATCCCTGCATGTTTTATGGTATAAATGATTAGTACTTACTGTGACAGAATTGTTCAAGTTGTAATTGGCCAGATTAAATCCTGTTTTTGTCTGCTTTAAAATTTGTTCTTCCATTAAAGCTTTATTAAACTGTCCATTCACGAGAAAGCATTCTGCTGTAAATAAAAATTAAAAGAAATCATATATAAACTTATAATCTTAAATTCAATGAATCATTTTAGTATCAATCATTCTCATTCTTTGAAGAATGCATATATATACATGTATAAGTTTGATGCATTAAGTTTTCTTGATGGTGTAAAGCAGTTGGTTCTTAAAGGGTGTTACAAAGACAACATCAATGACTCATTGACAAAATCTATTTAAATAGAAAACCAAATCAGGTTTCACATTTGAAGCAGAAACACAGCTGACCCTTCCAGAATGCATATATGTTCTTCCTGTTTTGAGGTGGGGGTTTATTTTCCTCAATCTTCCATTTTCTATGCAGTGTTTTTGGTGCTATTGTGTGTCTTTCTAACTACTCCATGTACTTATGGATTTTTCATTGCCCCTTTATAAGCAGGTAGACTGACAATACTTAGTTTTCTAAAAATTTTGCAAAGCTAGATATAATATAGGCTATAGATATTTAATTCATACCTGCATTAGCATGATTGTGTCTAAATACAGCTCTCGAGAATTTTAAATCAGTCAATTTTGTCACAAATTTGAATAATTAAGGAAATGCACATGTCAGCAAAAACAGGACTTACAGACTAATCACAATAGCCACACAACACTTTTTCTTTTTTAATTTTAAGGCATTATATGCAAGAAAAAAAGTTTTCAGATCAGCCCTCAACATAGGGTTTTCATGGTATCACTTTTTCCGTCAATTTTTTGTTTAGACTAAAGGATTTTTATCCATTTTATGATTCATGTTTAACATTACTTCTGAAGTAACAATACATGTGATTTATTCTCAAAGCATTACAAAGCATTACAAATGCTTGAATTCCTCCATGGTCATTTCACACTGAAGCTGAAAATGATTCAGGTGTTATTTCACAAATCTTTTTCACTTGCACTTGAGCGCAATGACTAAGTACCCTTAAATAGGTTTTGAACAATAGCTTTGTCGTAACGAGACTCTAACTGGATTGAATATTATCCTTTTTTTTTTCTCTTTCTAGCATTTATTATATGATTGGTCCTGTAATTACGATAAAAACTTTCCTGATTTATCCTGTATCGTATCACCAATACTTTCTTTGAAGGAGAAGTAATGACACAAGACATCAAACAACAATATGTTACTTTTACAGCCCAGTTTATTTCTTATAAAATTGTTCACATATTTTAACGTTTTTTGATGGTCAGTACACTAACATGTCATGCTATAATCATTCTTGTAATTATAAAAAAAAGCGCATATCATTATGATGATGGATGGCTTTTAAAAGTCCAGCTGCAAATTAAATGCATATTCAGGCATACATGTAGAACATGTTAATGTAATATCAATATGTAACCTGCTTTTAGAAACCATACATGTGCACTTGGCTGGTTTTTTTAATGCGCAAGTCCCCATATTAACAGTTTGCTGGAAGACAAGTCACCCTAGCTACCCTCAAATACCTGGAAACATTATTCTGACTCCATCTTTACCATTTTTACTCTTGCTCCTTAATCATCTCATGCTTAGCAGAGTAGCAACAATAACCAATTTCTTAAGTCTTTGATGTGAGCATGAAGCTGGGGATTGGAACCATAAACTCATTCACTGACCCCTCCCCCCTCACAGTGATAATGCTATCACAAGACTGCTTACAGGCCATGCTTATCATTAAATCATTTGGCCGTAAATATCATCTGATAGGCAGGTTGCTTAACTCTAATTAAAATGATATGTTATCAACCTTACTTTTTGTAATTCTATAAATCAACTTTATTCATTTGTTGTTATTAATGTAAATTTTCCTCCTTCTGCATGTTCTGGTTCAAATGTATTGTCCACCTTAAAAACTGCATCATCAGCATATAGTTGTTGCTGTTCTGTAAAGTACTTAATACAGACTTATATAGACATGCTTGCAATGTGCTATATAATGATGCCAAAAAACGGAAAAATTGATACACTGTTTGTCTTTAGTTAGGTATTTTAAACTCACGTTTTTTATTTTTGTTAAACATGTTATAAACATATGTCTGTTGTAATGGTCTCTTGTAAAAAATGAGACTAATAGAAACCTCAACTCTTATTTCATAAAGTCAAGTTATGTTAAAAAGTATTTGACATAATGCATTAAAATTAAATATTTAAAAATAAATGATTTATCATGAAGAGGTTGACATCTCCGATTATTTCCGATAATCATTGATGTCTTCTTAGTCTGGCTTGCAAACACTTAAGTAGGTTTACACATGAAAATGGTGTGTGCAGTATTCATTGATTTCCCTAAAATACTTGTCTATATATAACATTTTCATTCAAAAAATACTTTAATTATATAAACCTAAAAACTTTATGAACCCTAGTAAAATTAAAAACCAATTGTTCAAAGAACAATTGAAGGTCTTTCAACCAATAAGGATCTATTTTGATATGAAAATATTAAGATTCAGTTGAAAATGTCAGTTGCTATGGCTTTATGATATGAAAATATGAATTTGGAGCAAAGGTCAAAATCTAGAACGTCCAATTAACCTATGACCTTGACCCCAATTTCAAGGTCATCAACCAAGGATCCCAAATCAAAAGACCCTAGGTCAGTAGTATGTATGGTTCATGAGTAATATCACTTTACGCATAATTCTAAATATAAGAGGGGCAAAAACTCCCGTTTATTGTCTACGCACCCTTCCAATCAAAATTTATAAGTTACTACATTTCCCAACTATCAATTTTGTAAAAATAATTTGTCAATATTTAATAAGATGAATGAAAATGAGTGAAAATAAGCCAAAATCAAAATTTCGAATATGACCTTGACCTTTGACCTTGACCTAATTTTCATTTTTTTTTACAAAGGACCTCAAATCTAAAGACCCTTGGTCTCTATCACTTATGGTTTACCAGTTAGACATGCATATCACTTAATTCAAATGAAAAAGGGGAATAACTCTCATATGGAGTCTCCGTAAAGCTTCGGTCCAAATGAATATCCTAATCCTTAAGATGTAACAAGCAATTTGGTAAAATAAATTTGTCGTAATCTTTTACGGTTGCGAAGGAGTAGTGGCCACAAGAAAAACAGTGTTTGGGGAGATAACTCTTACAACGTAAAGTATTTTGTTACGCAGTTGTAAATTTTTAAAGCGTATAAACTATACAACATCATATTCTAAATATCTAAGCGACATCTTTTGAAACATCAATACTACGCAAGAAAAAAATTTAGGCGGAAGAAAAAAAAAAAAAAAAATAATAATAATAATAATTAAAAACCAATTGTTCAAAGAACAATTGAAGGTCTTTCCACAAGTACAGATCTATTTTATTATCAAAATATTAAAAATCAATCTAAAATGTCAGTGCCTTTATGACTTTATAATGTATAAATATGAATTTAAGCAAAGATCAAAATCTAGAACGTCCTATTAACCTTTGACCTTAACCTCAATTTCAAGGTCACCAACCAAGGACCTCAAATAAAAAGACCCTAGGTCTGTAATATGTATGGTTAATGAGTTATATCACTTTAGGCATGATTTTAAATATAAGATGGGCGAAAACTCTCATTTATTGTTTACGCACCCTTCCAACCAAAATTTATAAGTTACAACATGTCGCAACTCACAATTTAGTAAAAATAATTTGTCAATATCTTTCACGGTAGTTGAAAATAAGAGAAAATAAGCCAAAATCAAAATTTTGAATATGACCTTGACCTTTGACCTTGACCTCATTTTCATTTTTTTGGACCAAGGAACTTAAATCCAAAGACCCTAGGCCTATATCACTGATGGTTTACCAGTTAGAAACGCATATCACTTATATCAAATGCATAAGGGGAAATAACTCTCATATGGAGTCTCCGGATAGTTTCGGTCCAAATGAATATCCTAATCCTGATGATGCAACGAGCAATTAGGTAAAATAATTTTGTCGTAATCTTTTACGGTTGCGAAGGAGTAGTGGCCACAAGAAAAACAGTGTTCGGGGAGATAACTCTTACAACGTAAAGTATTTTGTTACGCGGTTGTAAATTTTTAAAGCGTATAAACTATACAATATCATATTTCAAATATCTAAGCGACATCTTATGAAACAACAAAACTACGCAAGAAAAAAATTTAGGCGGAAGAAGAAAAATAATAATAATCAGAACAAAATCAATAGGTCTTTCCACGGAAAAGTGGAAAGACCTAATAATTAAAAACCAATTGTTCAGAGAACAATTGAAGGTCTTTCCACTAGTAAAGATCTATTTTGATATTGAAATATGAAAAATCAGTTTAAAATGTTACTTCCTATGGCTTTGTGATGTATTAATATGAATTTAAAGCAAAGGTCAAAATCTAGAACGTCCTATTAGCCTATGACCTTGACCTCAATTTCAAGGTTACAAACCAAGGACCTTAAATCAAAAGATCATAGGTCTTTAATATGTTTGGTTCATGAGTAGTATCACTTTTAGCGTAATTCTAAATGTAAGATGGGCAAAAACTCCCATTTATTGTCTGCACACCCTTTCAATCAAAATATACAAGTAAGGACGTGTCACAACTAGCAATTTATGAAAAATTATTTGTCGAAATGTCATACGTTATTTGAAAATAAGTGAAAAGAAGCCAAAATCAAAATTCAGATTATGACCTTGACCTTTGACCTTGACCTTTTTTTCATTTTTTTGGACCAAGGGACTTAATTCCAAAGACCCTAGGTCTCTATCACTAATGGTTTACCATTTAGAAATGCATATCACTTAATTTAATGGAAAAGGGGGAATAACTCTCATATGGAGTTTCCGTAAAGCTTCAGTCCAAATGAATATCCTAATCCTGAAGAAGTAACGAGCAATTTGGTAAAATAAATTTGTCGTAATCTTTTACGGTTGCGAAGGAGTAGTGGCCACAAGAAAAACAGTGTTTGGGGAGATAACTCTTACAACGTAAAGTATTTTGTTACGCAGTTGTAAATTTTCAAAGCGTATAAACTATACGACATCATATTCCAAATATCTAAGCGACATCTTTTGAAACATCAAAACTACGCAAGAAAAAAATTTAGGCGGAAGAAGAAAAATAATAATAATCAGAACAAAATCAATAGGTCTTTCCACGGAAAAGTGGAAAGACCTAATTAAAAACCAATTGTTCAGAGAACAATTGAAGGTCTTTCCACCAAAAACAATGTATTTTAATATGAAAGTTGTAAAATTAAGTTTATAATGTCATTTCAATCGTCAAATGATAGCTTATTGTACGCTGATTCCAAAAATATATGGTTTTTATACAATATTTTTTAAATAAGGGAGATAATTTGTTACTTCCGGTTTGAAAAATGATACTTCCGATAATATTTGAATATTTACTTGACACGGATTCCAAAAATATCTGGTTCTATATACTTTTTTATTAATAAAGTTAAAAAAATAGCTACTTCCGGTTTACACAGGGTCACTTCCAGTTATTTTTTTCAAGGTCAAATGGTTTGATACCTTTTGCCAAAAGTCTCATGGCTTTATCATGTATACATATGAGGTAAAAGCAAAGGTCAAAATCTAGAACATCAAATTAAGCTATGACCTTGAGATCAATTTCAAGGTCATAAACCAAGGACCTCAAATCAAAAGACCATAGGTCTTAATTATATTTGGTTACTGAGTTATATCACCATACGCGTATTTTTAAATACAAAAGGGGAGAAAACTCCCTTTTACGTTCAACGTACCCTTGCGATCAAAATTTACGTGTTACGACATGTCGCAACTAACAATTTAGGTTAAATAGTTTGTTTTTATAATATACGGTTTTTGGTAATAAGTGAAAATAAGCCAAATTCAAAAATAAGAATATGACCTTGACCTTTGACCATGACCTTATTTTCATTTTTTTTGGACCAAGGACCTCAAATCAAAAGATCCTAGGTCTCTATCACTTATGGTTTACAAGATAGAAATGCATATCACTTATATCAAATGCATAAGGGGAAATAACTCTCATATGGAGCGTTCATATTGCTTTGGTCAAAATAGAACATATCATGCGATGGATATAACGAGCAATTTAATAAAATAAATTTGTCGTAATCTTTTACGGTTGCGAAAGAGTAGCGGACACAAGAAAAACAGTGTTTAGGGAGATAACTCCTACAAAGAAAAGTATTCGGTTACGGAGGGTAAATTTGAAAAGCGCATTCACTGTTCGATATCATATACTAAATATCTAAGCGACATATTGCGAAACAAATATTTATCGCAAGAACAAAATTAGGCGGAAGCAAAAAAAAAATAATTAAAAACCAATTGTTCAGAGAACAATTGAAGGTCTTTCCACTAGTAAAGATCTATTTTGATATTGAAATATGAAAAATCAGTTTAAAATGTTAGTTCCTATGGCTTTATGATGTATTTATATGAATTTAAAGCAAAGGTCAAAATCTAGAACGTCTTATTAACCTTCGACCTTGACCTCAATTTCAAGGTCACAAACCAAGGACCTTAAATCAAAAGACCCTAGGTCTTTAATATGTTTGGTTAATGAGTAATATCACTTTACGTGTAATTTTAAATGTAAGATGGGCAAAACTGCCATTTATTGTCTGCGCACCCTTTCAATCAAAATATACAAGTAAGGACATGTCGCAGCTAGCAATTTATGAAAAATTATTTGTTGAAATGTCATATGGTATTTGAAAATAAGTGAAAATAAGCCAAAATCAAAATTTAGAATATGACCTTGACCTTTGACCTTGACCTCATTTTCATTTTTTTGGACCAAGGACCTCAAATCTAAAGACCCTTGGTCTCTATCACTTATGGTTTACCATTTAGAAATGCATATCACTTAATTCAAATGAAAATGGGGAATAACTCTCATATGGAGTCTCCGTAAAGCTTCGGTCCATATGAATATCCTAATCCTTAAGATGTAACAAGCAATTTGGTAAAATAAATTTGTCGTAATCTTTCATGGTTGCGAAGGAGTAGTGGCCACAAGAAAAACAGTGCTTGGGGAGTTACTCTTACAAGGTTAAGTATTTTGTTACGCAGTTGTCATTTTTTAAAGCGTATAAACCATACGATATCATATTTCAAATATCTAAGCGACATCTTTTGAAACAACAAAACTACGCAAGAAAAAAATTTAGGCGGAAGAAGAAAAATAATAATAATCAGAACAAAACCTATAGGTCTTTCCACGGAAAAGTGGAAAGACCTAATAATAATAATCAGAACAAATACAATAGGTCTTTCACCTGAAAGGTTGAAAGACCTAATAAATTGCTTTGCTACGAATGCTGCTAAGATTGCAAATGTCCAACCATGAACAGTTGGGGCAAAAACGGACACAATATTCGCGCTTGGATTGTAATTAAATCATAACAGGTTTCTGACACAGATAATACACCCCCCCCCCCACCAAAAAAAAATATTTAAGTTTTTGACATTACTGTATGATATTATTATACACAATAGTCCCAGTCACCAATATTAGAGTAAAGGACAGCAAGACTTCATATAAACACGTTTAGTTAAACTTGTACAAGTTTGTGTATTTCCTATTAATTATTTTGAAGAACTTTTAAGATGAAAATGAGAAACTTACAGAAGTATTAAATTAATCCTTGAACTGAACTTTGCTCCATTTACCATGTTTATTTAAGTCAATACTGACTTCTGAATGTAGTTAACTGTATTTTAAGTCATGATACTTTAAGTACACCTTAGTACTACGTAATTAACACAGTTTTGTGGAAAACAGAATATTTCATTATCTTTCTTATGTATTATCATAATTATTGTTCACAGGTAGTATTTACAACCCTTCAGTCTGTCAATCTCAGGGTCCTAATGAATATAAAAATGAATGAACACATGAAATGAAGTATTAATAAAGTATTTTAAAGTGCTTTTCCTTTTATGTTTTCTTTTCAAATGTTATTTTAAGTACATTTTGATCCAAATTGAAATAATTAAGGGGGAAGGTTATAATATCTTACAAAATGGTAGCTGTCACAAGTCAGGAACCCTGAATAAGTGAATGTATAATATATATATATCACTTCTGCAAGCTTTTTAAAGTAAAAGATTATAGCCAGTCTCAGTGCCCAGGTGTAAAGCACATCCAACTATGGTTTGGGCATGGTTATTGATGGTGACTATGGTTGCAATTTGATCGGAAAATAGGAGAGAACCTTGATTGTCTTTCAGCAGGTAAACTGGCAATCTATTATAAGTCAATTGAGATTGGAGTCAAAAGCACCTACTGAATTAATTTTTCCTAGCTTTTCAGTCTCTTAAGGTAGAGCAGACATGTTGTACAGACAGGTCTTTTTTTTAAGACTATAATGTGGCTGACCAAAGCCACTACTGGAGCAGGATCTACTTTATCCTTTTGAGCCCTGGTAGCATCCTTTGTTTTAATTGGGTTTAAAGTGTTCCTTTGAGTCTTTTGTTTTTTCTGTGTTATTTCATGTTCTTATACAAATGTTATATAGCCTTTATTTTAATCATTTCATGTTTTATTAACATCAGATGATTTTTTATAAGTTTTTTTTCCCTCCACTTTATATGTCTTAATGTGTTGTTGGGTTGTTGTCTTCCTGATTTGCTATAGCATACATCCCATCAGTAGCGGATCCAGAACTTATCATAAGGTAGGCCCGTAGACTGACCTGAAGGGGGGCCCTGCTCCTTTGATGCTTCAGCGATTCCCTATATAATCAACCAAATCTTCCCCACCAAAGGCAAAACTTTTAGGAATTTTGGTCCCCAATGCTCTTCAACTTTGTACTTAATTTGGCCTTTTTAACTTTTTGGATTTGAGCGCACTGATGAGTCTTTTGTAGACGCAACACGCGTCTGGCGTATAATTGTACAAAATTTAGTCCTGGTATCTATGAGTTTATTTTACTTATTTTAGTGTCAATAGTATAAAAAAAGAATCAGTACAGTTTCATGAACAATTTACCTGTTGAATTTTTGACAAAATTACCCTTCAAAGTCATGAATGAAATTTAACATTAGTGATTTATTTTATTTATAACTTTATTACCTAAGTTAAATTCACAAGGCTTTGAAGTCTAATGTGAGAAAGAAGACAATTTTCTCACAAATTCCAAAATAGTGAGCAATGAATTGTAAAATAATTATTGAGAAAATTGAATAGTTGAAGCTTCCATGGTCATCCCTTTATAAACTTCTTTGATATCTGAAGCAATACTTAATCTTTGTGCAATTTTATTCAATTATTTTGCCAATTATTTTATTAGAATAGCTGGCTGACATGGAAAGTCGTACACTCTTTTTAATTGATTGAATAAAAACATGCATCAAAAAAGAAAATCAAAGTTAATGTTAGGGATAGCCACATACTAATTTCTAACCTCATACTCCCCCTAAAATTCATTTAGATACAATGTACATTACAATTTTGCTGAAATGCTCAGACCTAAGTGTGAGATTATAAGAAAGTATGATTTAATTGTGCAATAATTTCCAGTTTGAAATTGAATTGAAAAATAAATGTCCAGCAAGCTGGCTTACTATTTCTCTTGAAAGTCTTGGATTATCATGATATTATATGTATACCAGAGTTATAAATATGTTATTAATTACCAACTTTATTAAGCCAAATATTATCCTAAAAACTATCAGTAATGAAAACAATTTGTTCTCAACAGTAACTCAATATTATACATGTAGTTACTCCCTTGGAAGGGATGTTACTCATTTTGAAATTGAGTTTAAAAGCCGATTTATTTTATGGAGGTGACTTAAAATAATCAAAAAGTGTTACAAGTACATTGAACATGTGTTTTCTTTAAAAAAAAAAAAAAAAAAAAAAGTATACCCCACAAGACGTTAATGGTAAAAGTTTGGTTAAATGAACACTTGACCTTAAGTGCAACTCAATAATATGAGGAATGAAGATAAAAAAAAGTTCATTTGATATAACGAAAAGGAGAAAAATGATATATCACATTAACTTATAATATATAAATTAATCTTATATCAATTAATGATATTAACATGCATTTAACTATGACAAGTATCAATTGAGGACAAAATTTCCCCCAAAATCCATAACAAGCAGAATAGTCGAATTAAATTAAGATATATATGCACAACGTAATGTACAAATGATTACACTGATTACAATGTTCAGTGGAAGACATATTAAAAGGGGGAATCAAAGCAAATCTGTATTGTAGATATTGTTAATCCGCTAATGTAGGGGTTTATAAGAGTAACTAGGACAGAGCATCTATATGCGTTTTACATTTATACTAAAAGTAACTAAATTCCTATATATATGGTTCTACAATACAACTAATCATAAAAAGTTATTGTGTACATGTGAAAAAAGTGTATGTTTCACAATAATTTAATGATATTGATAATAAAGGGCTCATCACAACAGAACTATTTAACCTAATGTTTTCAATTTTAAGCAGCCAGCTCTACACACCATAACTAACACAGGACGTACCATCATGTATGCTTACTGTATTTGTTTACATTTCTCTGTGCAATATCATTAACAAGCAAACATTAACTACGTTTAATGTTTCTTCTGCAAATAACTTGAAATGATAAATGAAATTACTCCAAATAATCATTTTATTAAACAGTTTCGTTTTGTATCCCAGAAGGACCCCACCAATACACAGATGACATGGCCGAAACTGGACACTGAAATATTGGTCACACAAACTTACCATGTTTGCTAGCTTGCTTCCCCATGTCCCAACTGTAGTTCCATCAAAATATCCCTCTAATAATCAATAAAGTTACAAACTTAATCCAAACACAATTCTAAATTTGAAAATTAACCACTTTCACACAAAAAAATCCACTAAAATAATTTGTTTCACAGTGTGTGTCTCAACTATCGATCATGAACTGTAAAAGGTGGGTGGAGCTTAAACATTTTGTGTATTTGATCGACAGCTAGCCTTCCACGAGGGGAAAATATCAAAAACTACTTTGTTCTGCACAAATTTAATATTTAATTTTGTACATGCATTAGGGAAAATGACAATTAAATTAAATACATTTTAATTAGAACTATACAAAAAACTTTTCGTTTTATCTTGGTCTAAACGTGTACAATCTGTATGATGATTTATTTAATAATTTTCCTTTGATGTTTATCGGGCAATTTACATTGGTGTGTATTGAAGTGTTTATTGAAAGAATTTTCCTTTGATCTCTACCGACAGACGGCGTTAGGCCTTGGTGCTTAGCATGTTGACATGCTTTCAAACATTTGATTGTAATTCAAATGGTTGAAATCTGATACTAAATGTATCGATCGTACTGAACAGTGGGCTGGGATCACTTGTAAAAAAAGTCAGCATAAAGTGACTGATAGGTGAACAAAACACGAATAAATAAATAAAATGACGAGGATGACAAAAAATTAGGAGCAATGTCCATTGGTTTTATTGTTGATTGTTTTCAGAAATGGGTCACTTTTCTGATGAGACAAAATAGAAGGACCGTGACAAAATTATAACTACTTAGTAAATCGAAGCGCCGACTTCAATTTTTTATCACAAGAAATAGGTTTAATACTTGGTCAATCTTTAAACTCTTCATTTATATTTTCCCATTTCGATTCAAATTTAACCAATACAAAAAAACATCAAGATTCAAGAGGGGTCGAATTTCGCGGATATGTTTACCATTTAGAGCGTTGATTTACAATAATAGAACCCACATGCCCTTGGGGAATATACGGTTTACCCCCTTTTCGAATGATATTTTTTATAAGTATTCATCAATCTTTCAACTTATTTGAACTTATAAATGTGTTCTTGAGCTTATCCCTACTAGTTTACACATGTAAACAAAAATAATCAGGGCCGTAACTACCTATGAGGCAGGGGAGGCACCCCTGAATTTTCTACACCAAAATTTTTTTTTGAAGTAAAAAAATAAAATATTGACAATATGTACACGAAGAACTTGAATTTATATTATAAACAACACAAGTTAACAGTTTTAACAGTGTTATCATGATACGTAATATCTGTCATTTTTCTGATTTTTGATCGAAAGTAAACCGTTTCAGTATTTTTTTTATTTTCAGTTTTTTCGTGTGGCCGTCCGTCTGTTATTCAGTATTGAGGGGGTCAGTAGTCGTATGAGAAAACACATGAAACTTTGCTTTCGATAACTTTGAATAAAAACTTAACTATTCACTTTTAGTTGGGGGCTCAATTATTTAAGCAGAGGAAGTTCCTTTTGTATTGTGAATCTTTTGAGATATCGGAAATTCGTTACCGGCTGAATCAGCTGTTGGATCGTTTTTTTCCCGATCGTACGAGAACATTATGGTCAATGCCCCAGTAGTTAAACACTCTCATTCGTTGTATCAGGGACTTTCTATACTAAGTATATACTAGACTAGTATAGAAAGTCCCTGGTTGTAGTTATATACATGTCTGTTTAGCTTTCAACAATATTGAAATTCAAGATCCTCGATAAAAAAAAATATCTTGCGTTTATAATCTTGCTTTATATGTTTTTTGAACTTACCAGTTTCTAAAAATAATATCTTTAAATACAGAAAATACAGATAATAATTGTTTGCATGAAAATTGCTCCATGGATCCAGCAAAACTGATCTTTCTTAAAGTAAGGAAATCGAAGGAAAACGGGTAATTTTAGCCATATCATTTGAGAAAAAATTCACGGTCACAATATATTTAATGTTAACAATTATAGGTAAAAGTACAGCCTTCAAGACGGAGCTAGCCTTGGCTCACCCGAACAGTATAATCTCAGCTTGTTTTTGCATAAAAGTTGCTTCCAGGTTCAAGCAATACTGATGTTTCTTAAAGTAAGGAAATCGAAGGAAAGCGGGTAACTTTTAGCCAATGACTTCTAGAGGAAAAAAAATCGGCGGGGGGCTGCGCCCCCTACACCCTATCAAAGGGGGCTCTATCGGCGGCCCCCAAACCCCTGCCTCCCCTGAATTCGAACCCTAGTTACGGCCCTGAATTAATTGATATTAAGAGTCAAACATATTATCTAAGTTTGTTTATTTTTCATGCTCCACCTACGAAAGTAGAGGAGCATTATGTTTTCTGGTCTGTACGTCCTTCCGTCTGTTCGTTCGTTCGTCTGTTCTTCCGTTCGTCCCGCTTCAGGTTAAAGTTTTTGGTCAAGGTAGTTTTTGATGAAGTTGAAGTCCAATCAACTTGAAACTTAGTACACATGTTCCTTATAATATGATCTTTCTAATTTTAATGCGCCAAATTAGTTTTTATCCCATTTTCACGGTCCACTGAACCTAGAAAATGATAGTGCGAGTGGGGCATCCATGTACTTGGGGACACATTCTTGTTCGTTTTCTTTTAAAAACTTCTAGCATTTAGTCATTTTCGGTTTCCATTTCTTAGATAATAAAATAATTAATTCAAGATGCAAGAAAAAAAAGATAGTGAAATATCTAAGATGTATACTCTTTTAAAAACAAACATATATCTCATCTTATACAATACTAGTATATGTATGTACGTCTCAATTCGAATTGTCTATGCTTATGTCCCGGACCATAGGAGTATTAGGACCTTATGCGTATTATCACGACCATATGCGTATACTCATATGGTCAAACTTTATGCGTATGGTCGGACCATATGATAGATATAGGAAGATCTGGTATGAGTGCCAATAAGACAACTCTCCATCCAAATAACAATTTATCAAAGTAAACTGTAACAGTTCATGAAGATATTTTTGGAAGTTATCTTCCAAGTCGACATTTTGCTGTTCAGTTATAGTTATCCCATGAGGTCCAAATACTTTTATGGTCCGGAACACTCACATTAGATTGTTGTTGACGTCACGGATATATACTGTACATGCAAGAAAGACCGATCAAATCACTCGAAAAAACACGATCCTAGCCGGAAACTATACCTACTGTGATAATGGATAACTGATCTTTCATTACTGTCCAGAAAATTCGTAAAGGTACAAAGACTTAATTTATGTGTCAAGCAGCGGCTTGTTGTTGGTATAATGAAGAAAAGTAACGTTATGCAGTATAGAATAGCAATAGAAAAGACTTTACCAGTAATGATGATGGCATTTGTTACTGACCTCGCACGCGCGGTCGGTTAACCAGTGTTAAGCATGACCGTCAATTACATATAAAGGAGGAGATAGTGTCCTTGAGCTTTCTGGTAAAGATATATTACTCAAAACAAAGTTTTAGAAACACCAAAAGACAGCGCCATGGCAGAAAAGAAGTATCATAACCATAAACCATGCAGTTAGCCATTGTTCAAACTTTATATTTTATTTATGCTGTCCCATGCATGAAAGAAACAAAAAATTATGCTGCCATAATAGTTGGTAATTTCAACAAAAGGAACAGAGATGATGATATTTGTATTGAATGATTGAATCTATATATATAGTATACAATAGAATTTGTAAAACTAAAAGAGCGAAATGGAGTAAGCAATCTTATAAAAGAATCAATTTAAAGTCAATCCTATTTTCATTTTCTACATAATCAGTCTCGCAGATTATAAAAAAGTGGGAAAAGATACTTCTGAAATATACTTTTTGTTCGGTGTGAGCCAAGGCTCCATGTTGAAGGCCGTACGTTGTCCTATAATGGTTTACTTTTAAAAATTGTTATTTGGATGGAGAGTTGTATCATTGGCACTCACACCACATCTTCCTATATCTATTGGATGGAGAGTTGTCTCATTGGCACTCACACCACATATTCCTATATCTATTGGATGGAGAGTTGTCTCATTGGCACTCATACCACATCTTCCTATATCTATTGGATGGAGAGTTTCTCATTGGCACTCACACCACATCTTCCTATATCTATTGGATGGAGAGTTGTCTCATTGGCACTCATACCACATCTTCCTATATCTATGTGATGGAGAGTTGTCTCATTGGCACTCATACCACATCTTCCTATATCTATTATAATTATAACTGACGATAAAGTTGAAAACTGTTCAAATCCAAATGTTATCAATAAAGGAGCACTTAAGAGCTCTTGAAGTGATAGCGCAGCCCATCAAGGGAACCCCGATCAAAAATACTTGAAAAATGATACGTTTAAACAGTTTGCTTTAAAATAAAAAGTCTTTGAAAGAAAAATTACAAGAATGTAATACTTGTCAACCTTTATTGAAAACATTAGATGTTTCTGGTAAAGCAACAATTTGCATAGGTGAAACCATTTTAGTGTTAGCGAGGCCAATTTTGTATTTGTCAGGTTGAAGCGTCAGAAGACAGATCATGATAAGTAACAGAATTAGAAGCGTTTTTCGACGCAAAACAAGATCTTGAAAAAACCCTGTGACAGACAATGTTGTTACCAGTAGTTCAACTACTGTTACGCAGGACCAGGTAAAACGTATACAAGAAGCAGTGTATACAGGGAAAAAAATAACAAAATTTCATTTGGAGGTCTTGAAAATTTTCAGGAGGTTCTCAATAATTTATGGATAGTCTGAATTCGTATTATGGAGGTGCTGAAGTATACGATTATTTCATAACTTGATTTGTGTTCGAAATATTTAGACGGATATATTTTCAGAAATTTGTTAAGTGACGTGAAATGTCCCCACATTCAACGAACATGTACACACAGTTTGTTCGTATATTTTGTCAATTGAGGTTCGATATGACCAAGCTATATGGCAAAGAGTACAAATTTGAATAACAATGTTGACGGTGAAGCTTCGGGAGTCAAAACTTGTAAAACTGAAGACTTGTTCGATGCATAGTATTATATACATGATAGATCGCATATTTTTCTAATTCGATGATTGTCTATAGTTTCCGCGCTGTCCTGGGTTTTCGAAATTTCATGGCAAATCTTTGGAAAATTATTTGGTTTATCATTTGTTTCGTTAATTGCAAGAGTATTTGTAACTCAAAGCTGAACCTGCAAGTTGACATTTGTGGAAATAAACTATAGTGTGATATTTTGTTTGACGAAGAGGAGCGTATTTTCTATCAGGAAAACTGTGTCTGACGGCATTTTGTGAAAACGACAGACCTATCAAGTAGACACTTTCACAATCTTTTTTTTTTTAAATCTCTATGAACAGGTTCTTGACACATTGCAAGAGATAGAGAACGAAACAAGTAGACAATGTGATGCCATCTTGTACGAATAAATGCTTAAGAGTTCGAAATTTTGATATATAGACTGTGTTACTCTATTTGTACTCGGATACATACAACCATTGTTAAAAGGCTTTTGTCAGTTTTGGTTCATATATAATGGCTGATATGCAATAATATATAAAGGTAACAGTAGTATACCAATGTTCGAAATTTATAAATCGATTGAGAAAAAAAAAAACCGGGTTACAAACTAAAATTGAGGGAAAAACATCAAATATAAGAGACGAGAAACACTAAAATGCAACACACACAGAAACGAACTATAACATAACAATGGCAATCTTCCCGACTTGGTACAGGACATTTTAAAGAAAAAATGGTGGGTAGAACCTGGTTTTGTGGCTACTCAAATCTCCCGCTTTTATGGCAATATTATATATAACATTAAAATGACAACATTACATGACAGGACTACAATACAAATAAATGCGAGAACATACAGGACAGTGAAACACAAAAAAAAAATAGTTACCAAAAGGTCACAGGCTGACAAACTATTCTTAATCATCGCTTATTCTAAAGGGCTCCTGTATATCATAGCAGAGGCAAATGCGATAACGTAACCACGTACACCAGGGCGAAAAAAACAAATCCGGGTCACAAACTTAAACTAGGGAACCACATCAAATATAAGAGGGGAACAACGACACAACAGAAACACTAAAATGCAACACACACAGAAACGAACTATAATATAACAATGGCAATTTTCCTGACTTGGTACAGGTAATTGATAAGAAAAATGGTGGGTTGAACATGGTTAGATGGCTAGCAAAACCTCCCGCTTTTATCGCAATGTTAAATATAACATTAAAATGACAAAATTACATGACAGGACTACAATACAAATGAATGGGAGAACATACAGGACAAAGAAACGCACGAAACATAGCTATCAAAAGGTACCAGGCTTAAACACTATTCTTTATCATCGCTTATTCTAAAGGGTTCCTATATATCATTGCAGGGGCAAATGTGATAACAAAACCACGTATACCAGGGCGAAAAAACAAATCCGGGTTACAAACTAAAACTAGGGGAACAACAACACAACAGAAACAATGAAATGCAACAGACACAGAAACGAACTATAATATAACAATGTCCAGACTTAAACACTATTTTTTAATATCGCTAATTCTAAAGAGCTCCTGTATAGCATTGCAGGGGCAAATAGGATAACGAAACAACGTACACCAGGACAAAAACAAAACATGAAGTACTGATAATCAGCAGTAGAAAAGACAATTGAAGAGCATTTTAGAATAAATATATTTAATGAAATTTCCAGGGGAAATTAAACCATTCTCTTCGGTTTTATTTGATGCCACGTTAATTTGAAACACTAAATGACGATTTTTGGCAAATATTTGTACAGAAAAACATAATTGATATTCCGTTTACGGACAATTTTCCACAAGAACCCAATCGACGGACGAAATAACGTGCGCATTAATTCCATCACAGAATCTTGCACCCTTGAAACTATGCTGCGCTAAATGGATGACCTCTATCCAATTATGACATAATTGTTGCATGCATATGTTTCCTAGTTGGTTCATGTAGCTGTAAATGTTCGTTTACAGCTCGTATAAGTCTAAAACAAGCACAAGATCACCCATGACCGAGTCTAGACCTTTCGATGTTAAACATACATGGGAGTTACACAGTGGGTGAAATATGCAGTTTCAGTTTTACAACGATGGGATGCATTTGGTCATCGTTTTCTTTATCTCAATTCAACCATTTGGAACACCGACAAGTAAATAAACTTAAAGTGTCATTTATTTCATCATGTTATTCGTTTTTTATAAATGAATAATTCAAAATCTTTGTTCTTTTTCGTGCGTTTTGTCCTGAAACCTCTATTCAGTCAACAAGCAAACAAATTAAAGCTCGGAATTTCGCAAAATAAAAAAGAGAAAAGTTTTATCAATGAAATGAATATTTAGCATTTGTGGGCTTATCCGGAATATTCCCCTTCTATATCGCGGGTTTATTTACGATCATGACTTTCAAAGCGATTAACTTCCTTATGATGATTTCTTTCAAATATCCAAGAACACACATAAAGAGGTTATTGATAAATTCCGTCTCATAACAGAGCTATACTCTTTGCAAAAAAAAACATTTGAAAAATCCAATTTTGTGCAAACGAATGAATTATTACTTGACGTCATGATTCCTGCAAATTAAATGAACACTGATGGGCTTAATTCATGGTTTGCCTGCCCAATTAGTTTGATAGTTTAGAAATTAAAGACTTAATGAAAAAATCTTAACTGGATGATCGACGCCGTGTTACTTTAGATATAGTAGTTGTTTAGATTTCAGATATGTAAGCGTAATTTTTACATCATGACATTGAGGAACAAATCCATTTTTGGAACCCTACAGAGCATTATTACATCGATCGATGAAGATATCACATGGCTTCAAATGATCAACGGCATGCGTTTAACAGATGAAAATCACACGACAGTATAATTTTCAAACACGGATATGTACAATTTTCCATGTTTATAGTCTTTGCATCCGTTAAATAGACAGGTTTATTTCTTGTCAAACAGAAGCCATGGCAAGTTTCGTTAATTTACCAGTTAAATCTATTTTTTCGTTGTTTTTTTATAATTTTAATCAAACCTCATCGTTCCTGTGAAGCCGTACGACTTTCATAATCACATAGTTGAGACTAATTAGCAAAATACGTTAAAAAAAGTATCAAAAACCCTAATAGATATGATCTGCACTGCTGGGAAACGTTGACGAATAACGGAGAAATTACACAGCCGCTAAACAGCTTGCGGTTTGGATGTTGACCATTTCCATTATTTTGAAAGGGTTTTTAATGGGCCAAGAATGAACCACTTTCCTTAGATTAATGTACGTATTAAGACAGAAAATCATAGAAAATAGTCATGGACCAAAAATAAAACAGGACAAACATTCACAATTCTGTTTTTGCGATTATTTTCTTTACATTAGAAAACACGAATTGGCTAAAGAACAATTATCTAAACTGTACTAAAATGAATATATGTATAAATGTCATGATCTTTCTGTTATATACAATTTTCATCAATTTATTTGTGACTTTTTTCCTATGACTTTTTGTCCTATCAAATTTGTGACTCTCTTTCCGCTTACCACTCCTTACATGTGCATGGCATTAGATGCCTCCATGTATTATGACTGATCGTATCTGAGTACTTATTCATCCTAAACGGCATTACGATGAGCATTAACTACCACACTAGGGAATGCAGGATTATCAGCTTTAAATGTTCATGTCAACGTTTGGGATAGGTCTTGTGTCTAATTCTAAAATGACGTGCTTCTTTCGCTTTATGAATAAACCCATGCTCTAAATCCAATAATTTTTTTTCTGCACATGCGTATATTGACTACTGCAGAATAATGATTTTTATTAAATTGGCATGCATTTAATATATTTCATTAACTTAAAACACTTCCAAACTCTTAAATGATGCACATGTTGTTACTAATTCATTTATTATGACAGTAAGGTGATGCATTCCGAAATTGACATATATGACCTAGATACGACAACCGTTCATGCTGGCTGTGACAAAACTCCTCCCGGCTCTGAAAAATCACCGTACCAGCTGTTCGTTTTTTACAAACAAAAAAGGAAGGTTCATGGAAGAGTCTACACAATCGCGTTACCCTTATACACATGCATTATACACATCGGACATAGAAATTACCTTAATTTATTGTTCTAATCAGAATCTATCGCTCGGGCAAACCTAATCACGAATATAATGCCTACCCATGTTAAAACTACAATAAAGTATAGCTTGCATCAATTATTTCTTAAATGAAAGACCAGATAGGAAAGAAAACTTCTGCAAATGAATCAAAACATGTAATATGACAAAAATGAAAGTTACAAGAATTAAAATAATAAAAATCCGTAACTCCAAGTATTATTTAAAACGGAAAGTCTGTTAACAAATGGCAAAATCAAAAACCCAAACACATCAAACGAATAGAAAACAACTGTCATATTCCTAACGTAGTACAGGCATTTCCATATGTGCAAAATGGTGGATTATACCTGGTTTTATAGATATCTAAACCCTCACTTGTATGATAGTCGCGTATGATTCCATTATACTGCCAACATTGTGTGAGCCAAATACAGACATAATAGGTTATAATGTCAAAATTGGGGTACAGCAGTCAACATTGTAAAATTATCTTAATCATTAACTGCAAGGAACTGCCCCGGACTATATACAGGAACTATTACATCTCCAAACAACAACTAGGGCACTACGATCAGAGGGCAGCCTTAGACTCGAACTGCCACATGTCCGAACAAAAACGTACGGTGAAAGACAATTTAATCGTGCTGCCGCTACCCTATGGAACAATCTACCTGTACAAATTCGTCACTCTAAATCTGTTCAGTGTTTTAAAAAAACAATTGAAGACATATTTTTACAGACTTGCTTTTAATAAGCTGTTATCTTAATTCTTATTCCTTTTATTTGAAAATGTGCTGTGATTTTTGTTTTTTTTTGTTTTCTTCGTACAATTTTTATTCTAGCAAAAGTTTTCATGACCATTTCAATTATTTATTATAATCTTTCTGCTAAATTTTTAATATATTTTCGCTTTTTTTTCTTGGTACTTATTATTGATTTTAATTCTATTATTTTTCTATCAATATAATTATTTATGTTCATATATCTTTCATATATACGTTTTTAGTTCTTTTAAACATAACATTTTTTATTTCATTTTGTTTTGTGGTTAACTTAATATAGTTTTATCATGTATATATGTTACAGTGAATTTGTATAATCAGGGATTATGTAGAATCCCTGATTTTTCAGGGAATATGTAGAATCACTAAAATCATTAGTAATTATATATAATCCCTGAAAATGACCAGTGATTTTACATAATCACTGAACATTTTAATAATTATTCTACAAATTCCCTAATATGATTTCAGGGATTATGAATAATTTAATGATCCTTTGTTTGATAAAAAAAAATATTATAGACAAATTATATTTTTTTCTTTCAATAATTTCTTGCCAGATGAAATAATTTTGCTTTGAAACACAGAGGATGATCTAAAAGATAAAACCAACACAGGGTTTCGAGATAAAGTTGAAGACTTTAAGATTAATGATATCAACATTCCCTTTATAGCAATAGCTTTACATGTACTGTTTGTTTATTAAAAGCCAGCGTCAAATGAATATTCAGGTATAAAAGAAGATGTGGCAATGAGACAACTGTCAACAAGAGAATTAAATGACACAGCAATTAACATCTATAGGTCACCGTACGGCCTTCAACATTGAGCAAAGACCATACCGCATAGTCAGCTATAAAAGGCCCCGAAATGACAATGTAAACATTTCAAACGAGAAAACTAACGGCCTTATTTATGCTCTATTTTTAAATCCACAAAGCATGTTATTTGTGATACATGTAAAGCAAATGGTGAAGAAGATTATGGAGCATCTGTTTTGTCTGGTTTTTGTTTTTGTTTAAATGAACAAGACATTCAAACTGTGAGAACTTAGGATTGACACATAGAAACAAATTTTAGAGGAAGCTTGCATTTGGTGTAATATTCTCATAGCAATTCCACATGGTAAAAAAGGAAAGGGAAACCCGAAAAACATAATGACAATTGTTTATAAAAAAAAGTCTGAAAAAGGATATCGCCTGACTACAAAACATGGTATCTTTCTTGCTCGAACCGGTTCACGGTTGCAAATTCCCATCTTTTGTTGGGGGGTACCTTCAGATGTTTTACGGAACACTTTATTTCACTTAGGCGTGTCGTTAAAATCTGATTCGATATGTACAGGAAAAGGTTTTCTAAAATGTGGATATTGTGGTAATAACAGATGTGAAGCATATTACTTTGATATATTGTGTTTCACATTTTCATGTAGTGTGCCTAACATTTTAAAAAATTTGGGTTATCATTTTGATATATTCTGCTTAACATTTTACAATTATGTTACTTTTATATAATGTTGTTTTTATGTGATTTTATAGAATAAATAATTTCAATTTTATTCATTTTCTTTATAAATAAAACTATTTCTTCATTTCAGTTATTATGTAGAATCCCTGACGTTTTTTCTAGTGATTATACATAATCCCTGAAAATTTTAGTGATTATATATAATCCCTAAACTAGCCAGTGATTCTACATAATCCCTGAAAATTTCAGGGATTCTACATAATTACTGATTATACAAATTCACTGTAACATATATATATATATATATGTAAAGCGCCTTAGAGTGATTTTATTGTTATATAGGGCGCTATATAAATTTTTACTATTATTACTATTATTATTATTATTATAAAGTAAATAAATATGTTAACATAAAAAACAAAATGGCATAAAGACACTCTATAAACATTTATTTCATATCGGTTGAGAATAAGATTCTCTTATTGGATTAAAAGGGGTCACATGAGATTCATTATTCTTCAGTAATAAATTTCATCGGTCATTAACAGAAAAAAAACGGACCAGAAAACCGATCGTTAACGAACTTTTACATGATAATGCCCGGTAGGGCGTAGTTTCCGTCTGATAATGACCTTTGGGGCGTGGTTTCCGTCTGATAATGACCGTTGGGGCGTGATTTCTTTGTTAATGACCGGTGGGGCGTGGTTTCTCTTTTTAGAGAGATGTGCCTTTTATAAAACATGTTCCTGTTTTTAATATATGATTATATTTAAGTTGTTGAATTGTTTATTATATGTTTTCGTTAATTATAAAATTAAAGATAACTTGATTAATAAGTATTTATATACTGAAAAATTGCACTAAAATGAATGGCAGTATTACTACGACTGGTCTTCACTCTTTGCCATAGAAATCGTACAACTACTCGAATTCGCTGTAGGCATTTTGAATTAATGAGAATTTTCCAAAACATGGTTTCTCAATGAAATAAACATAATAGTTCTTGAAAAACTGGTCATTATCGGCTCAGTCATTATCACTATCTTAGTCAATGCCACTGTCCTGTGGGCAGTCCATATATCACGATAATGACAAGTTTTTCAAGAACTATTATATAAATACATTGCAAATATCATAAGAATTAATATAAAATATTCTGTTGTGTTTAGATCCTCCGACGGTCTGATGAGTTATCGTATGCCATAAGAATAGGTGGGTAAAAGAACTGAAAGTTTAGGAAGCCAATTTCTTTTAAGTAAAAGGTGTTCTAACATAAAAATGGTATATGCTTACAACCAATAACATCTATGGGTAAATTATGTCTGAATTTTACAAAAAATGACATTCAGAGCTTATGTTTGTTATTGCATTGCACAAACCAACTTTAGGTAAAGCTTTATATGTCAAGTATGACTTAAGTATGGTTCGGACGTAGCTGATATTAATCCTTTCAAAGTCTGTGAGTCTTTTCAAGTGTGTGTTGCACTTATGTTATTCTTATCCACTTGATGATATAAGTAAAGTTATTGTCTCCATTAAAAGTAGCGTAAGTATTTGAAATTGAATATTTTCGATTGCTAGCATCTTCTGTGATTACAAATCCTACTCAGCAGCACTGCATTAAATGAAATCCGGAAAAAAATGTCATCTTTGGAATACAGGTGAACAATGGCATTGTCTTAACTCGATAGTCGGTTCTTTTTCGTTTACTGGAAATTTTTGTTTACTGAAAATTGAAAGCATAATTGTGAAAAAAATGTTTCTGCATGAATTTTTAATTTTATGACCTTTTTACTCTGACTTGTAAAAAGAAGGATTTTATTTTACGATACATGTTACCTTACATGTTTGCTGCATGCCTGGAAAAAAGAAGAAACTAGTCGGTGAACCCAATTTTTTGTATTTATTTTTTGAAGCAAATTTGTGTATAATTCATTCTCCAAGGTCAGAAAAGTAATAATACCATAACAAGTATTTAGTTTGTTTTCGGAGAAATACATATTGATTTTCAGCTTTACAAATTTATCATTTATTTGACATTAAGATACATTGAAGAATTGCAAAAAAGTTCTAGTAATTAAGCAATGTATAGTGATTAACACAGCCTCAGGTGCCAGAGACGTTCTAATGAGGAAGGAATATTTGTTCGCCGACAGTTTACGAGTATTTTACTGCTGATTAATGAGTTTTAACGACATTTTTTGCTTAAGATTCCCTCATTATGGAATAAAATTATATAAAAATCATTTATTTGTGTTTAGTTTACGGAAATCGGATACAAAAAACGTGAAGATTTAATTTTAGTTTTCGCTTTTTATACTGGTCATATCTCAGTGAAAGACTTGATGTCGACCACTAAATTACAGAAAAAAATGAAATAAGTGCGAATTCCGTTGACAGCAAAAGTTAATTTCTCTAATAAATGTGATTACTAGTAATACAAAATAAAGAGACCAACATGAAGCGGATGGAAAAGTTTGACATTCAAGTAGTTGGAAATCTTCTATGAAGAAGAAGACGATGTTTATTTCCAATAAATGCGCCCACGCGGAGCATAGTACAATATACGACACAAATAAGACAGTTTGAACTTCCTGATCTACACAATACATACATATATAGAATACTTCGTGTATTGTATCAGAGATCCTTGTTTAATTCCTACAAGAAGGTAACACCTCCAGAAACGAAAGCTTATTTTTATAAGTTTAAATTTACAGATCAAACATTGTTGGGTTAATGTTTAGACGAGTTGTATATATATATACAGAATGTACACAGCCATGTATCACCATCACTGCTGGTGATCCGATGGATAAATCTGTTGTAGATTTGTCACTAGTTCAGACGTACTTATATATATATATAAGGTACACCTTGACATGAAAAATTTTCTGAAAAAAAATGGCAATGTCTTGGATATTTAGCTTAACTGCAAAAGCCACCAAGGCACTGTGCTGTATGCCAAGATGGGAGATAGAATCACATCAAATATATGAATGTACAATAGATGAATTGGTTATGATATTATGAGCAGATGCAACAATATGGTATGTCATCCTCGTGCCGGATGCAGAAGAGGTTGATACATATTGTAAGATGACCAGACTGCAAGAGACAACAAGAGACAACGCTAAATGACATACCAAATAGAAACGCATTTAAAATATAGAATATAAGAATCCTTCTGATTGTCAATGAAAAGTCTAGGTAACAACCATGCCATCCTCGTGCCTAATGTTGTCTATAACCCTAACCCTAATGCTGTCTATAACCCTAGCCCTTATGATGTCTATATCCCTAACCCTAATCCTGTCTATAACCCTGACCCTAATGTTGTCTGTGACCTTAACCCTAATCCTGTCTATAACCCTAGCCCTAATGGTGTCTATTACCCTAACCCTAATGGGGTAAATAACCCTAACCCTTACGCTGTCTTTGACCCAAGCCCTAATGGTGTTTCTAACCCTAATGTTGTATATAACCCTAACCCTGATGGTGTTAATAACCCTAACAATAATAGTGTCAATAACCCTAACCCTTATGTTGTATATAACCCTAACACTAATGGTGTCTATACCCCTTACCCTAATGGTGTCAATAATCCTAACCCTAATGACGTCAATAACCCTAACACTAATGGTGTCTATAACCCTAACCCTAATGGTGTCAATATCCCTAACCCTAATGGTGTCAATAACCCTAACCCTAATGGTGTCTATAATCCTAACCCTAATTATGTCTAAATCGCTCACCCTAATGCTGTCAATAATCCTAACCCTAATGGTGTTAATAACCCTAACCCTATTGCTGTCTATAACTCTAACCCGTTTTATGTCTATAACCCTAACCTAAATGCTGTCTATAACCCGTACCCTAATGCTGTCTATAACCATAATCCTAATGCTGTCTATAACCCTAACCCTATTGCTGTCAATAACCCTAACCCTTATGATGTCTTTTACCATAACCATAACACGGCCAATAACCCTAACCCTAATTTTGTTTATAATCCAAACCCTATTGCTGTCTATAACACTACCCCTTATGATGTCAATAACCATATCCCGAATGATTTCTATAACCCTAACCCTAGTGATATCTATAACTCTAACCTTAATGATGTCTATCACCCTAACCCTTATTTTGTTTATCACCCTAGCCCTATTGCTGTCTATAACCCTAACCTTAATGATGTCTATACCCCTAACCCCAATGATGTCTATACCCCTAACCTCATTGATGTCTATAACTCTTACCCTAATGGCATCTATAACACTAATCATAATGCTGTTGATAACCCTAACCATAATGATGTCTATTATCCTTACCATAATGCTGTCTATAACTCTAACCTTAATGCTGTTAATAATCCTTACCCTAATGCTGTCTATAACCCTAACCCTAATGCTGCCTATAACCCCAACCCTAATGCTGTCTATAACCCTAACCCTAATGCTGCCTATAACTCTAACCCCAAAGATGTCTATAACCCTGACCCTAATGTTGTCTATAAACCTTACCCCAATACTGTCTATAATCCTAATGATGTCTATGACTCTAACCCTAATGCTGTCAATAACCCTAACCCTAATGCTGTCTATAATTTAACCCTAATGATGTCTATAACCCTAACCCAAATGATGTCTATACCCATAACCCCAATGATGTCTATACCCCTAACCTCATTGATGTCTATAACTCTCACCCTAATGGCATCTATAACACTAACCCTAATGCTGTTGGTAACCCTAACCCTAATTATTTCTATTATCCTTACCCTAATGCTGTCTATAACTCTAACCTTAATGCTGCTAATAACCCTCATCCTAATGCTGCCTATAACTCTAACCCTAATGATATCTATAACCCTAACCCTAATGCCGTTTATAACCCTCATGCTGTCTATAAACCTTACCCCAATACTGTCTATAATCCTAACCATAATGCCGTCTATAACCCTTACCCTAATGCTGTCTATAACCCTAATGATGTCTATAAATCTTACCCCAATACTGTCTATAACCCTAACCCTAAGTCTGTCTATAACCCTAACCCTAATGATGACTATAACCCTAACCCTAATGATGTCTATAACCCTAACCCTAATGATGTCTTTAACCCTAAACCCAATGATATCTCTAACCCTAACCCTAATGCTGTATATAACCCTAACCCTAAAGATGTCTATAGCCCTAACCCTAATGATGTCTATAACCCTAACCCTAATGATGTCTTTAACCCTAAACCTAATGATGACTATAACTCTAATCCTAATTCTGTCTATAAACCTAACCCTTAGTCTGTCTATAACCCTAACCCTAATGATGACTATAACCCTAACCCTAATTCTGTGGATAAATCTAACCCTAAGTCTGTCTATATCCCTAACCCTAATGATGTCTATAACCATAACCATAATGCAGTCTTTAACTTAACTCCAATGATGTCTATAACCCTAACAGTATTGCAGTCTTTAACCTACCCCTAAGTCTGTCTATAACCCTAACCCTGAGTCTGTCTATAACCCTAACCCTAATGATGTCTATAACCCTAACCCTAATGATTTCTTTGACCCTAACCCTAATGATGACTATAACCCTAATTCTAATTCTGTCTAAAACTTAACCCTAAATCTGTCTATAACCCTAACCCTAAATCTGTCTATAACCCTAACCCTAATGATGTCTATAACTCTAAACGTAATGCAGTCTTTAACCTAACCATAATGATGTCTATAACCCTAACCCTAATGATGTCTATAACCCTAACCCTAATGAAGTCTATAACCCTAACCCTAATGATGTCTATAACCCTAACCCTAATGATGTCTATAACCCTAACCCTAATGATGTCTATAACCCTAACCCTAATGAGGTATATAACCCTAACCCTAATGATGTCTATAACCCTAACCCTAATGATGTCTTTAACCCTCACCCCAATGCTGCCTATAACCCTAACCCTAATGATGTCTATAATCCTTACCCTAATGATGACCATAACCCTAACCCTAATGATGTCTATAACCCTAACTCTAGTGATATCTATAACTCTAACCTTAATGATGTCTATCACCCTAACCCTAATTTTGTTTATCACCCTAGCCCTATTGCTGTCTATAACCCTAACCTTAATGATGTCTATACCCCTAACCCCAATGATGTCTATACCCCTAACCTCATTGATGTCTATAACTCTTACCCTAATGGCATCTATAACACTTATCCTAATGCTGCTGATAACCCTAACCCTAATGATGTCTATTATCCTTACCCTAATGCTGTCTATAACTCTAACCTTAATGCTGTTAATAATCCTTACCCTAATGCTGTCTATAACCCTAACCCTAATGCTGCCTATAACCCCAACCATAATGCTGTCTATAACCCTAACCCTAATGCTGCCTATAACTCTAACCCAAAAGATGTCTATAACCATGACCCTAATGTTGTCTATAAACCTTACCCCAATACTGTCTATAATCCTAATGATGTCTATGACTCTAACCCTATTGCTGTCAATAACCCTAACCCTTATGATGTCTTTTACCATAACCATAACACGGCCAATAACCCTAACCCTAATTTTGTTTATAATCCAAACCCTATTGCTGTCTATAACACTACCCCTTATGATGTCAATAACCATATCCCGAATGATTTCTATAACCCTAACCCTAGTGATATCTATAACTCTAACCTTAATGATGTCTATCACCCTAACCCTAATTTTGTTAATCACCCTATCCCTATTGCTGTCTATAACCCTAACCTTAATGATGTCTATACCCCTAACCCCAATGATGTCTATACCCCTAACCTCATTGATGTCTATAACTCTTACCCTAATGGCATCTATAACACTAATCCTAAGGCTGTTGATAACCCTAACCCTAATGATGTCTATTATCCTTACCCTAATGCTGTCTATAACTCTAACCTTAATGCTGTTAATAATCCTTACCCTAATGCTGTCTATAACCCTAACCCTAATGCTACCTATAACCCCAACCCTAATGCTGTCTATAACCCTAACCCTAATGCTGCCTATAACTCTAACCCCAAAGATGTCTATAACCCTGACCCTAATGTTGTCTATAAACCTTACCCCAATACTGTCTATAATCCTAATGATGTCTATGACTCTAACCCTAATGCTGTCAATAACCCTAACCCTAATGCTGTCTATAATTTAACCCTAATGATGTCTATAACCCTAACCCCAATGATGTCTATACCCATAACCCCAATGATGTCTATACCCCTAACCTCATTGATGTCTATAACTCTCACCCTAATGGCATCTATAACACTAACCCTAATGCTGTTGGTAACCCTAACCCTAATGCGGTATATAACCCTAACCCTAATGATGTCTATAACCCTAACCCTAATGATGTCTTTAACCCTCACCCCAATGCTGCCTATAACCCTAACCCTAATGATGTCTATAATCCTTACCCTAATGATGACTATAACCCTAACCCTAATGATGTCTATAACCCTAACTCTAGTGATATCTATAACTCTAACCTTAATGATGTCTATCACCCTAACCCTAATTTTGTTTATCACCCTAGCCCTATTGCTGTCTATAACCCTAACCTTAATGATGTCTATACCCCTAACCCCAATGATGTCTATACCCCTAACCTCATTGATGTCTATAACTCTTACCCTAATGGCATCTATAACACTTATCCTAATGCTGCTGATAACCCTAACCCTAATGATGTCTATTATCCTTACCCTAATGCTGTCTATAACTCTAACCTTAATGCTGTTAATAATCCTTACCCTAATGCTGTCTATAACCCTAACCCTAATGCTGCCTATAACCCCAACCCTAATGCTGTCTATAACCCTAACCCTAATGCTGCCTATAACTCTAACCCAAAAGATGTCTATAACCATGACCCTAATGTTGTCTATAAACCTTACCCCAATACTGTCTATAATCCTAATGATGTCTATGACTCTAACCCTATTGCTGTCAATAACCCTAACCCTTATGATGTCTTTTACCATAACCATAACACGGCCAATAACCCTAACCCTAATTTTGTTTATAATCCAAACCCTATTGCTGTCTATAACACTACCCCTTATGATGTCAATAACCATATCCCGAATGATTTCTATAACCCTAACCCTAGTGATATCTATAACTCTAACCTTAATGATGTCTATCACCCTAACCCTAATTTTGTTAATCACCCTATCCCTATTGCTGTCTATAACCCTAACCTTAATGATGTCTATACCCCTAACCCCAATGATGTCTATACCCCTAACCTCATTGATGTCTATAACTCTTACCCTAATGGCATCTATAACACTAATCCTAAGGCTGTTGATAACCCTAACCCTAATGATGTCTATTATCCTTACCCTAATGCTGTCTATAACTCTAACCTTAATGCTGTTAATAATCCTTACCCTAATGCTGTCTATAACCCTAACCCTAATGCTACCTATAACCCCAACCCTAATGCTGTCTATAACCCTAACCCTAATGCTGCCTATAACTCTAACCCCAAAGATGTCTATAACCCTGACCCTAATGTTGTCTATAAACCTTACCCCAATACTGTCTATAATCCTAATGATGTCTATGACTCTAACCCTAATGCTGTCAATAACCCTAACCCTAATGCTGTCTATAATTTAACCCTAATGATGTCTATAACCCTAACCCCAATGATGTCTATACCCATAACCCCAATGATGTCTATACCCCTAACCTCATTGAT
This sequence comes from Mytilus edulis, assembly GCF_963676685.1. NCBI lineage: Eukaryota > Metazoa > Mollusca > Bivalvia > Mytilida > Mytilidae > Mytilus > Mytilus edulis. The sequence goes on from NC_092348.1 coordinate 34,171,621, forward strand.
GTCTATAACTCTCACCCTAATGGCATCTATAACACTAACCCTAATGCTGTTGGTAACCCTAACCCTAATTATTTCTATTATCCTTACCCTAATGCTGTCTATAACTCTAACCTTAATGCTGCTAATAGCCCTCATCCTAATGCTGCCTATAACTCTAACCCTAATGATGTCTATAACCCTAACCCTAATGCCGTTTATAACCCTCATGCTGTCTATAAACCTTACCCCAATACTGTCTATAATCCTAACCATAATGCCGTCTATAACCCTTACCCTAATGCTGTCTATAACCCTAATGATGTCTATAAATCTTACCCCAATACTGTCTATAACCCTAACCCTAAGTCTGTCTATAACCCTAACCCTAATGATGACTATAACCCTAACCCTAATGATGTCTATAACCCTAACCCTAATGATGTCTTTAACCCTAAACCCAATGATATCTCTAACCCTAACCCTAATGCTGTATATAACCCTAAGCCTAATGATGACTATAACCCTAACCCTAATGATGTCTATAACCCTAACCCTAATGATGTCTATAACCCTAAACGTAATGCAGTCTTTAACCTAACCCTAATGATGTCTATAACCCTAACCCTAATGATGTCTATAACCCTAACCCTAATGATGTCTATAACCCTAACCCTAATGATGTCTATAACCCTAACCCTAAAGATGACTATAACCCTAACCCTAATGATGACTATAACCCTAACCCTAATGATGTCTATAATCCTTATGCTGTCTACAATACTAACCCTAATGCAGTCTTAAACCTAATCCTTATGCTGTCTATAACCCTAAGCCTAATGCTGTCTATAACCCTAACCCTCATTCTGTCTATAAACGTAACCCTAAGTCTGTCTATAACCCTAACCCTAATTATGTCTCTAACCATAACCTTAAAATGATGTCTATAACCCTAACCCCAATGATGTCTTTAACCCTAACCCTAATGCTGTCTATAATCCTAACCCTAATGATTTTTATAACCCTAACCCTAATGCTATCTATAAACCTAACCCTAATTCTGTCTATAACCCTAACCCTAATGTTGTCTATAACCCTTACCCTAATGCTGTCTATAACCCTAACCCTAACTCTGTCTATAACCCTAACCCTAACTCTGTCTATAACCCTAACCCTAATGATGTCTATAGTCCTACCCATAATGCTGTCTATAACCCTAACCCTAAGTCTGTCTATAACCCTAACCCTAATGATGACTATAACTCTAACCCTAATTCTCTCTATAAACCTAACCCTAAGTCTGTCTATAACCCTAACCCTAATGATGACTATAACCCTAACCCTAATTATGTGGATAAAACTAACCCTATGTCTGTCTATAACCCTAACCCTAATGATGTCTATAACCATAACCATAATGCAGTCTTTAACTTAACCCTAATGATGTCTATAAGCCTAACAGTAATGCAGTCTTTAACCTAACCCTAAGTCTGTCTATAACCCTAACCCTAAGTCTGTCCATAACCCTAACCCTAATTATGTCTATAACTCTAACCCTAATGATGTCTTTAACCCTAACCCTAATGATGACTATAACCCTAACCCTTATTCTGTCTAAAACCTAACCCTAATGATGTCTATAACCCTAACCCTAATGATGACTATAACCCTAACCCTAATGATTTCTATAACCCTTAACGTAATGCAGTCTTTAACCTTACCATAATGATGTCTATAACCCTAACCCTAATGCAGTCTTTAACCAAATCCTAAGTCTGTCTATAACCCTAAACGTAATGCAGTCTTTAACCTAACCCTAATGATGTCTATAACCCTAATGATGTCTATAACCCTAACCCTAATGATGTCTATAACCCTAACCCTAATGATATCTATAACCCTAACCCTAATGAGGTCTATAACCCTAACCCTAATGATGTCTATAACCCTAACCCTAATGATGTCTATAACCCTAACCCTAATGTTGTCTATAACCCTTACCCTAATGCTGTCTATAACCCTAACCCTAACTCTGTCTATAACCCTAACCCTAACTCTGTCTATAACCCTAACCCTAATGATGTCTATAGTCCTACCCATAATGCTGTCTATAACCCTAACCCTAAGTCTGTCTATAACCCTAACCCTAATGATGACTATAACTCTAACCCTAATTCTCTCTATAAACCTAACCCTAAGTCTGTCTATAACCCTAACCCTAATGATGACTATAACCCTAACCCTAATTATGTGGATAAAACTAACCCTATGTCTGTCTATAACCCTAACCCTAATGATGTCTATAACCATAACCATAATGCAGTCTTTAACTTAACCCTAATGATGTCTATAAGCCTAACAGTAATGCAGTCTTTAACCTAACCCTAAGTCTGTCTATAACCCTAACCCTAAGTCTGTCCATAACCCTAACCCTAATTATGTCTATAACTCTAACCCTAATGATGTCTTTAACCCTAACCCTAATGATGACTATAACCCTAACCCTTATTCTGTCTAAAACCTAACCCTAATGATGTCTATAACCCTAACCCTAATGATGACTATAACCCTAACCCTAATGATTTCTATAACCCTTAACGTAATGCAGTCTTTAACCTTACCATAATGATGTCTATAACCCTAACCCTAATGCAGTCTTTAACCAAATCCTAAGTCTGTCTATAACCCTAAACGTAATGCAGTCTTTAACCTAACCCTAATGATGTCTATAACCCTAATGATGTCTATAACCCTAACCCTAATGATGTCTATAACCCTAACCCTAATGATATCTATAACCCTAACCCTAATGAGGTCTATAACCCTAACCCTAATGATGTCTATAACCCTAACCCTAATGATGTCTATAACCCTAACCCTAATGATGTCTATAACCCTAACCCTAATGAGGTATATAATCCTAACCCTAATGATGTCTATAACCCTAACCCTAATGATGACTATAACCCTAACCCTAATGATGACTATAACCCTAACCCGTATGATGTCTATAATCCTTATGCTGTCTACAATCCTAACCCTAATGCAGTCTTAAACCTAACCCTTATGCTGTCTATAATGATGTCTATAACCATAACCATAATGCAGTCTTCAACTTAACCCTAATGATGTCTATAACCCTAACAGTAATGCAGTCTTTAACCTAACCCTAAGTCTGTCTATAACCCTAACCCTAAGTCTGTCTATAACCCTAACCCTAATGATGTCTATAACCCTAACCCTAATGATGTCTTTAACCCTAACCCTAATGATGACTATAACCCTAACCCTAATGATGACTATAACCCTAAACGTAATACAGGCTTCAACCTAACCATGATGCTGTCTACAATCCTAACCCTAATGCAGTCTTTAACCTAACCCAAAGTCTGTCTATAACCCTAACCCTAAGTCTGTCTATAACCCTAACCCTAATGATGTCTATAACCCTAACCCTAATGATGTCCATAACCCTAACCCTAATTATGTCTATAACCCTAACCCTAATGATGTCTATAACCCTAACCCTAATGATGTCCATAACCCTAACCCTAATTATGTCTATAACCCTAACCCTAATGATGTCTTTAACCCTAACCGTAATAATGACTATAACCCTAACCCTAATGATTTCTATAACCCTTAACGTAATGCAGTCTTTAATCTTACCATAATGATGTCTATAACCCTAACCCTAATGCAGTCTTTAACCTAATCCTAAGTCTGTCTATAACCCTAACGCTAATGATGTCTATAACCCTAAACGTAATGCAGTCTTTAACCTAACCCTAATGATGTCTATAACCCTAACCCTAATGTTGTCTATAACCCTAACCCTAATGATGTCTATAACCCTAACCTTAATGAGGTCTATAACCCTAACCCTAATGATGTCTATAACCCTAACCCTAATGATGTCTATAACCCTAACCCTAATGATGTCTATAACCCTAACCTTAATGAGGTCTATAACCCTAACCCTAATGATGTCTATAACCCTAACCCTAATGATGTCTATAACCCTAACCCTAATGATGTCTATAACCCTAACCCTAATGATGTCTATAACCCTAACCTTAATGAGGTCTATAACCCTAACCCTAATGATGTCTATAACCCTAACCCTAATGATGACTATAACCCTAACCCTAATGATGTCTATAACCCTAACCCTAATGATGTCTATAACCCTAAACGTAATGCAGTCTTTAACCTTACCCTAATGATGTCTATAACCCTAACCCTAATGATGTCTATAACCCTAACCCTAATGATGTCTATAACCCTAACCCTAATGATGTCTATAACCCTAACCCTAATGATGTCTATAACCCTAACCCTAATGATGTCTATAACCCTAACCCTAATGATGACTATAACCCTAACCCTAATGATGACTATAACCCTAACCCTAATGATGTCTATAATCCTTATGCTGTCTACAATACTAACCCTAATGCAGTCTTAAACCTAATCCTTATGCTGTCTATAACCCTAAGCCTAATGCTGTCTATAACCCTAACCCTCATTCTGTCTATAAACGTAACCCTACGTCTGTCTATAACCCTAACCCTAATTATGTCTCTAACCATAACCTTAAAATGATGTCTATAACCCTAACCCTAATGATGTCTTTAACCCTAACCCTAATGCTGTCTATAATCCTAACCCTAATGATTTTTATAACCCTAACCCTAATGCTATCTATATACTTAACCCTAATTCTGTCTATAACCCTAACCCTAATGTTGTGTAAAACCCTAACCCTTATGCTGTCTATAACCCTAACCCTAATGCTGTCTATAACCCTAACCCTAACTCTGTCTATAACCCTAACCCTAACTATGTCTATAACCCTAACCCTAATGATGTCTATAGTCATACCCATAATGCTGTCTATAACCCTAATGCTGTCTATAACCCTAACCCTAAGTCTGTCTATAACCCTAACCCTAATGATGACTATAACTCTAACCCTAATTCTCTCTTTAAACCTAACCCTAAGTCTGTCTATAACCCTAACCCTAATGATGACTTTAACCCTAACCCTAATTCTGTGGATAAAACTAACCCTATGTCTGTCTATAACCCTAACCCTAATGATGTCTATAACCATAACCATAATGCAGTCTTTAACTTAACCCTAATGATGTCTATAACCCTTACCCTTATGCTATCTATAACCCTAACCCCAATGCTATCTATAACTCTAACCCTAATGATGTCTATAACCCTAACCCCAATGCTGTCTATAAACCTAACCTTAATGCTGTCTATACCCCCAACCCTAATGTCGTCTATAGCCCTTACCCCGATGATGTCTATAACCCTAACCTTAATGATGTCTGTAACCCTAACCCAAATGTTGTCATAACCCCAACCCCAACCCTAATGTCGTCTATAACCCTAACCCTAATGATTTCGATAACCCTTACCCTAATGATGGCTATAACCCTAACGTTTATGCTGTCTATAACCCTAACCCTAATGATGTCTGTAGCATTAACTCTAATGCCGTCTATAACCCTAATGCTGTCTATAACCCTAACCCTAGTATTGTCTATAACCCTAATCCTAATGATATCTATTACCCCAACTCTAATGATGTTTATAGCCCTCACCCTTATGCTATCTATAACCCTAACTCTAATGCTGTCTATAATACTAACCTTTATGCTGTCTATAATCCTAACCTTTATGCTGTCTACATTCCTAAACATAATGCTGTTTTAACCCAAACCGTATTACTTTGTATAACCTACTGATGTCTATAACCTTAAACCTAATGCTGCCTTTAATACAAACCCTTAAGCTGTCCACAACTCTAACCCTATAACTGTATATTACCTTAGCCCTAATACTGTTTATAATACAAACCTTTAATATGTCTATAATACTAACCCTTATGCTTTTACAACCCTTACTTATTGTGAACGTTCTATCTCTATGTAGTAACATTGCAGCAGCGCCTGCATACGGAGTATATATCTCCCAATTAATACCATATTCCCGGGCTTCTATTTCCATAACTTCCTTGATAGAGGGTTGCTGCTCACAATGAAGCTATTAAACCAAGAGTTCCAAATGGTGAAGTTGAAATAATCCCTACGTAAAGTTTACGGATGTAAAAACGAGTTGGTTGGCCATTATGGAATATCCGTTTTCAAGATGATATCGGATATGTTCCTTATGTCGTAACTGCAATCCGTTCCCTTTTCACGAATGTGACCTACCGAGTTAGACTATTAATCGGGTTTGTAATGAGATGAGCAACACGAAATTGAGTTTTTATGCCTTGTCTTGTGTCCCAGGCATAGATTTCCTTAGCCGTATTTGGCACATTTTTTTTAAATTTTGGATCCTCAATGCTCTTCAACTTCGTACTTGTTTGGCTTTAAAAATATTTTGATATGAGCGTCACTGATGAGTCTTAGGTAGACGAAACGCGCGTCTGGCGAACTAAATTATAATCCTGGTACCTTTGATAGCTATGTATTATTAATTGTCTGCTTGTCTTTTTTTTCTTTTTTAGCAATAGAGTTGACTCAGTGTTTTTTCGATCTATGAGTTTATGGTCCCTCTGGTATCTTTCGCCCCTTTTTAACCCTAATGCTGTCTATAACCCTTACCCTAATACTGTCTATAATCCTAACCCTAATGCTATCCACAACCTTACTCTGCATGCTGTCTATAATCCTAACCCTAATAATGTATATAACCCTAATGCTGTATATAACCTTAAACTTAATGCTGAACTAACCCTAGTGCTGTCTGTAACCCTTACCCTAATACTGTCTATAATACTAATCCTAATGCTGTCTGTAACCGTACATATCATGTCTATAACATTAACCTTAATGCTATCTATAATCCTAACCATAACGATGTCTATAACCCTACCCTTATTTTGTCCTAACCATAATGCTGTCTATAATCCTAAACCTAATGATTTCAATAACCCTAACCCTAATGATGTCTAATAAGCATAACCCTTACCCAAACAATAAGCACAACCCTTACTTGAACAATAAGCATAATTTTTACTCCAACAATAAACATAATCCTTACCTAAAACATAAGCATAACCCTTACCGAATCAATAAGCATAACCCCATACCAAAACAGTAATCATATCCTTAACAAAAAACAATATGCATAACCCTAACCAAAATAATTATCATAACCCTTACCTGAACAATAACAATTAGCCTTACCCAAAGAATAACCATATTACTTATTCAAACACTATAAGCATAGCCATGACTCCAAAAATAAGCATTACTCTTACTTAACAATAACCCTAATTCCACAATAAGTACAACCCTAAACAAAACAATAAGCATAACCTTTACCTGAACAATAACAATAAGCCTTACCCTAACCCAAACAATAATCATACTCCTTACTCAATCATTAAGCACAACCCTTACTCAAACAATAACCATAACAATTACTCAACAATGAGGATAATCCTTACTCTCATAATAATCATAATCATTACTCGTACAATAAGAGTAATCATTATGTGGTCTACTTAATCTGGGGTTTTTAAATTTGGAGTAAAATAAAAGAAAATTAGAATACCATCAATATAACTTTTTTAATGTATTTTCCGAACGTAAAGTTAATGTATTTGTTAATATTGTTCGCAAATTTGGCTTTGCAACTACTCGCTGTGTTCACTATTTTGGATTATACTAGTAAGCGTTATTGATATCTTGACAAGAGATGGATCATTTAGCCGTCTTGATTTCTATCAATACTAAAAAAAATAAAATATGCCTGATGTCTAGAGTTTCTCACACACGCGCGAAAGCATAACCAGTTCCAAGAAAATTAAATAGTGGACATTGTACTTAATTTTATGGTGGCATATTACAAAAAATTGAATACTGAAATCGAATCTATTGTTTTGAATATTAAAGTATGTCGGTAACAATCCAACAAGATTTTGCAAGCCACAATATATAAATGCTTTAACTTCTGTAATAAAGACATAATTAGAATAGAGCAATACAAATGTCACTAAGAAGCAAAACTGTAATTCCTTTTGTTTTGTTTAAATACTATAATTTGAAATTGAATTTTTTGCAGAATAATCAGAATTTCAAAATGTTGAAATCTACAAATAATATAACTCAAAATATACAACGAGCAGCAGTGTACACATGTGAACATAATTTATCTGACCACCGTTGTCTTAGGCTTTGTACATTGATATAAATGAATACGGTCGTGCTTCTCTCCCTAGAAACTGTGAACCACTTTATCGACGTGTCGACGTGATCTTTTTTACATCATCAAAATAAAGATAAAAAAGACAATGCAGAGAGGAATTATAAAAAAATTGCCCTGCGATCTATAGATGGTTGATGTCAAAATAAATAAAAAATTAGCAAAATGACTTAAGAATGTTTTATTATATATAATACCATAAGAACAGACATCTTTTCCCTTAAATCTCCTTATATTCAATCACTATAAAAAGACATCAAATGACTGTATCGTTTTTGATCTTCATCAATAATTTCAAATAAAGATCCCTATTGTCTTCCAATACCTTTGACCGTCATCATCTGTTTTTCTTTGAAACAGATATAAACATACAACAAAAGAATTTATGGCATAAAATATAATGAAAAACTAGGAATATCCTTTTATGCTATTTGACACGAAAAACTTCAAAGATTGTGAAGTAATCTTTTCTGTTGTGGCCAATCACTTCAAAAGCAAAAAAAGCTTTGTCTTAATTAAAACTTAATGCTTATTACCTTTGTATATTTCTCTTTTTTCCTTTTTCCTTAATATTAATTATTCTAAATATCATCATATTGACGACAACAAGCTATTTTTTACCAAGAAATTAAAAAAAAAAAAAACCAAACTATTACGCGAATAGTTGGGTTAGTAAGTAAACCAATAAACATTCCAACACGCCTTAATTAAACTCAGAACCCAAATCTTATCATGCGCAAGTGCATGCTCAACCTCCCAATGTCAAAAGTTTACATACGATAACCCTCTCCGTCTCACGAAGGTCTCTTTTCATACATGTAACACAAGTGTAAGTATACAAAATAATATTTTATCTGAATTTGGTTTTTTTTGTATATTTGGATAAAATTCTACATATGGACAGATGTTTCATCATCTCGGGAAAAGATAATTTTCGATGGAGTTAAATAATAAGCTTGAAAACGAGTACATAGATCCCTTTTTTATATGAATTTTGACTTCATACTCTATGAAGATTATTTGTTCTAATTTTCATGAAAAAATCACCAATGATATTTTTTAAAATTAGATTAATTTACAGAAAAAAATACCCCCTTTTTGAAAATCATGAACATTGATTAAAAATGAGTTATTTCAATAGAATTGATACACAAGTTTAGAGCATACGATTGTGGGTAAGATATTCCAAAATCTTTTTGCAAAAATCCACGTGTTTTTTTTCTTTTGAAGTGTGTGTTACCACAGATAGAAACGTCAAAGAAACCGACATTTTAAGCAAATAACTAAAATGTCAACCACATTTATCTTGGGATCTAGCACATGATGATATATTTTTATTACACATTTGAATTAACTAGTTGAAAAAATAGTTTGTATACAAATTTTCGCAAAAATATCATCACGAAATCAGAGCTGTATCGTATGTTTATTAACTTGCCGCTGGACGTTAAGCACGATACATCATCATAATGTGTTCCTTCCGATCGTAGTGCTAAAGAGGTCCTTTCTGAAAAGCGGGTTTAAACATCACCGAATAATGATTTAGTTTCGTCAAAAATAAAGAAGAATATTAAATAATATTTCTTAAAATTAAATTAAAATCTCTAATAAATTACAACTCCTAGTGTTAGCTAGTCTGTGTGCTCTGGAAATATTTTAAAAGATGTCAGGTATCTGTTTCTATCTGTTTTTTTAAGTTGAAATTATTAGTTGTTAATAACTTGTTTTAACTTTGAAATATTTTTTCTACAGATAAAATTTGGTGTATTTAAATAATAGTCTACCCTAAAAATTGAATCAGACTTATAAATATTTTTTTTTTCTGCTACACAGTTGTAATATCTTCCATTTGGTAGCCTTTGACTAAAAATGATACCAAACTATTGAAATACTATGTCTTCAAAATACGTCTTGTTTATCGAGATAGACAACACGGGAAAGTTTTAAATATACATGCCATATAGGGATAAAAGTTTGTTTTGCAGATCATTGAAGGATCAATATCAAAATATGAAGATGAGATATGATTGCAAATGAAACAGCTATCCACCAAAGTTCAAATGAAATGGATGTAAGCAATTAAAGGAAAGCGTACGGCCTTCAACAATGAGAAAACCCCTTATCGTATAGTTTGTCTGGTAATCGTCAAATAATCATAAGAGAGAGGGGAGAAATATTGTATCACACTCAATGCAATGAAACATTCTGTCTTATAACAATAGTATTTTAAAAAGTATTTTTGATAAGTATTTTTTTCCAAAATAGAAAGATTTAAGATTTACAATGGGCTTCTCAGATGAGTAGGGAACGCATCCATAAGAGTCCGGATGGAGAGTGGGTGTTTTTACGGTCTTTATTGTTTAATCTTTTGGGCTATTTTTTTATATTCTCATTTCTTTATTCAATTTACCGATCATTCTCTATTCTTTTTATTTTAGCAACCCATTATTATATTATTATTTGTATAACCAATTCTCTCTATTCTTTGTTTTTTTGGTCCATCAGTTTTCTGAAGTCTGGCTCCTGTATTCTCTTTTCTATTTTTTTTAATATGTACGTCAATCTTTCACTTGTATCGGTACCAAAGGGGTAATTTTTATTTTATAGACATTATTCCTATAATTTTTACTATAATATTTTATCTTTTTCTTTTTCTTTTATCATTTTTTTCTATTTTTTCTTTCCGAATTTAAGCTCCTTTAGCGCAATTAAATGTGTAGATTGTTTTAAACATATACTCCAATTTAAGTGCGTCAATGAATGTCCTTTTTTGAGATAGTACTTTTTTTATTATATGGTTTAGTAATATGTACATGTACTTATCTTTTATGGAGCTTTTTAAAATTTGGTGTTTTTTCTAAAATGAAATAATATCTAAATAGTATACTCCTCTTTTTAACTTCTGCTGTACAGTACAGTAATTTGCTAAATCAGTATAAAATTTTACATAGATGTCCTTTAGAAAGCTATTGGCACATCTATATCAAATTGTATAATAATTTTGAATGAGGCGAAACATTGCGAATACTTTTTTAGCTCACCTGGCCTAAAAGTCCAAGTGAGCTTTTCTCATCACTTGGCGTCCGGCGTCCGTCGTCGTCCGTCGTCCGTCGTCGTCGTCCGTCGTCGTCGTTAACTTTTACAAAAACCTTCTCCTCTGAAACTACTGGGCTAAATTAAACCAAACTTGGCCACAATCATCATTGGGGTATCTAGTTTTAAAAATGTGTCCGGTGACCCGGCCAACCATCCAAGATGGCCGCCATGGCTAAAAATAGAACATAGGGGTAAAATGCAGCTTTTGGCTTATAACTCAAAAACCAAAGCATTTAGAGCAAATCTGATAAAGGGTAGAATTGTTAAACAGGTGAAGATCTATCTGCCCTGAAATTTTCAGATGAATCCGATAACCTGTTGTTGGGTTGCTGCCCCTGAATTAGTAATTTTAAGGAAATTTTGCTGTTTTTGGTTATTATCTTGAATATTATTATAGATAGAGATAAACAGTAAACAGTAATAATGTTCAGCAAAGTAAGATTTACAAATAAGTCAACATGACTGAAATGGTCAGTTGACCCCTTTAGGAGTAATTGCCCTTTATAGTCAATTTTTAACCATTTTTCGTAAATCTTAGTAATATTTTACAAAAATCTTCTCCTCTGAAACTACTGGGCCAAATTAATCCAAACTTAGCCACAATCATCTTTTGGGTTAGTAGTTTGAAAAATGTGTCCGGTGACCCGGCCATCAAACCAAGATGGCCGCCATGACTAAAAATAGAACATGGGGTAAAATGCAGTTTTTGGCTTATACCTCAAAACCCAAAGCATTTAGAGCAAATCTGACATGGGGGTAAAATTGTTTATCAGTTCAAGATCTATCTGCCCTGCAATTTTCAGATGAATCGGACAACCCGATGTTGGGTTGCTGGCCCTGAATTAGTAATTTTAAGGAAATTTTGCTCTTTTTGGTTATTATCTTGAATATTATTATTGATAGACATAAACTATAAACAGCAATAATGTTCACCAAAGTAAGATTTACAAATAAGTCAACATGACTGAAATGGTCAGTTGACCCCTTTAGGAGTTATTGCCCTTTATAGTCAATTTTTAACCATTTTTCGTAAATCTTAGTAATCTTTTACAAAAATCTTCTCCTCTGAAACTACTTGGCCAAATTAATCCAAACTTGGCCACAATCATCTTTAGGGTTAGTAGTTTGAAAAATGTGTCCGGTGACCCGGCCATCCAACCAAGATGGCCGCCATGGCTAAAATTAGAACATGGGGTAAAAGGCAGTTTTTGGCTTATAACTCAAAACCTAAAGCATTTAGAGCAAATCTGACATTGGATAAAATTGTTTATCAGGTCAACATTTATCTGCTCTGAAATTTTTAGATGAATCGGACAACCCGTTGTTGGGTTGCTGACCCTGAATTGTTAGTTTTAAGGAAATTTTGCTGTTTTTGGTCATTATCTTGAATATTATTGATAGAGATAAACTATAAACAACAATAATGTTCATCAAGTAAGATTTACAAATAAGTCAGCATGACCGAAATGGTCAATTGACCGCCTTAGGAGTTATTGTTCTTTATAGTCAAGTTTTAACAATTTTCATAAAATTTGTAAATTTTTACTAACATTTTCCACTGAAACTAAAGGGCCAAGTTCATTATAGATAGAGATAATTTTAAGCAGCAAGAATGTCCAGTAAAGTAAGATGTACAAACACATCACCATCACCAAAACACAATTTTGTCATGAATCCATCTGCTTCCTTTAATATTCACATAGACCAAGGTGAGCGACACAGGCTCTTTAGAGCCTCTAGTTTTAAAGTACGTCCACACACACATTATATTAAAACTTTTTCCATTTTATATAGACATTATACCTACTACACGACTTTATGTGACATGTCAGATATAGTTTAATGGGCTAATTTGTTCGTTTGCTCATCTCCTTAGACGTCGGTTTTTGATTTCAAATGACATTTTATCTTTTTGCAAAAAAAGATCAGAAAGCTAACATTTTCACTAAAAAGTGATGCTTCAGATATACATCCATTAGAAGTTTCAGAAGATCAAACAGTTTCTCTAAAGGCTCCAAAACTATTTTGTTTGAGTATTTTTGAAAACATGAAATCTTAGAAAAGATAATAGAGCTAATGGGCTTGTTTATCCATAAATAGAAAGTTTTATAATTATAATTTGATGATTAAACGCGTATTGTTTTTGAACTTCTTTCCTATTCATTTCATAATCGTTTTCAAAGGAACATGAATCAAAGAGACAACTTGTAACAAAGAGATTAAACAACTACTTCAAAAGAAGTAAGCTTGTATTCTACTAATACGCTTCTTTGAAATTATATTTCGATCGTTGGTCAAAAACGACTTTTCCTGAAAAAAATGTATCGAATTCGTTAATACGCGATCTTCAAAGGAAGACAAAAAGGAAAGTCCTGAATCGTTGATGTTCACTTTGCGTGCGTTTTACAGCCGATCAAAAGTTATACAAAGCTTTGCTTTTGAGCTCTCTGCTTTGTGACATACTGGCGTGTTGATGTGACTTATGTACAAAGGTTTTCATCGGTTTGCGGTAAAAGCCAACTTTTATTTTTATTTTATTTTCATGCTAATCAAAACAATTAATTTGTAGCGCCTTTATTGCGACAAAAGTATTGATAGAACAAACGGGATAGGGGATCTGTTAACCAGGGTTTTATTAACGCGTTAAGTCTGGTCACATTAAGTATTAATTATACGGAATCCTTCAAAGAACGCTAATCATAAAACGGACATATATCTTCAAACAAATTATTGTCGTATTACTTTCTTGAACAAGATATGTGTATAGACAAGACAAGACAAGACAATATTTTATTTGAGTGTCAAATCTTATAAAACATTTACCTATTATTGCAATTTCCAATATAAAACAAGAGCCAACTAAAAAGAGTTATGAGAGACAATAAAAAAGTGATATTAAAGGGACCGGTCATTTGAAAACTGGGGTAGTGGTAAATTAAGGAAGGGCATTGAAAATTGTTGGGAAAATACAGAGGGCAACTAATTATTAAATGTTTCAAAATGGGGGAGGGAGGTCGATGGGTCGGAAAAAATATGCAAGATTTAAGCAATTTTGTATATCAAATATGCAAAACAAAGGGTTTATTTGACAAATGCTCTAAAGCATTACTAATTATTCAACAAGAGTGTTTAACACTTGTCTCAGATCTCACATTCGTATCTTTGGTTTCATCTCTTTTGACTTCAAACTTAATTATAATCGCTGTTTTATGTCAGTCTTGACCAACTTATAGAGATATAGGAAGATGTGGTGTGAGTGCCAATGAGACAACTCTCCATCCAAATAACAATTTTAAAAACGTAAACCATTATAGGTCAATGTAAGGCCTTCAACACGGAGCATGTCTCACACCGAACAACTATGGAAAGCCAACGGGGTCAAAATTCTTAATTCGTAACTTGTAACTGTGTAATTTCTAAATTGTTAATTCGTAAATTGTTAATTTGTAACTTGTTACTGTGAAATTCATAATGCTTAATTCGTAAATTGTCAATTTGTAACTTGCACCTTTGTAGTTTCAACATTCTTAATCGGTAAAATGTCAGTTTGTTACCTGTAACTGTGCAATTTGATAATGCTTCATTCGTAAATTGTCGATTTGTAACTTGTATCTTTGTATCAAAATTCAACATTCTTCATTTGTTAATTGTCAATTTGTAACTTGTAGATTTCAAAATTCTTTATTGGTAAATTGTCTTGTTGTATATTGATGATTTGTAACTTGTAACATGTGACTTGTCGATTCGTGAATTGTCGATGTGTGAAATGTCGATGTGTTAAATGTCGAAGTGTTAAATGTCATCGTTGTATTATGCTAACGATCATTATGACGACAGATGGCGCTCGGCTTCTTTTTCTGTGTATAAGCCTCCTGTAAGTCGGAGTACCTCCATGTGGAATATATACCTAAGTAATTTTTATTCATTAATTACAGCAAATGCGTATAAAAAAGGCAAAACAAAAATTGCACGTTTACAGGATCCCAGTTTTATTTTTATTACTGACGTGGACTTCCGTTCGGAAACTATATATAAAAAAAACCAAACATCCCGACTAGTTCAGTCCCTTAAAATAATTGATCTCTCCTAATTACGAGGTTAATGAAATAGTCGTTGGTCAGTGGAATATAACGACTGGATTATTCAGGTACTCCTATATACAATAAGGAGATGTGGTAATAAACCGTATGATTGCCAATGAGACAACTATCCACCAACGCGAAGTACAATCAAAGTCCATGTAAGCAACTATAGGCAACCTACTGCCTTCATCAATGACAAAACCGTATACCATATAGTCGGCTTTAAAAGGCTACATCATTACTGAAAACCCCAGGTACTAGTAATAAACGATTTCTATTAATAATAAAATGCTATTATCGGACCATTTTATTCTGACAGGAAAGGGTTGACATATATATTCTATTCTGCTGTTGTCGGTTACATGGTCGGGTTGTTGTCTCTTTGACACATTCCCCATTTCCATTCTCAATATTATGTATTAATTAATATATATATGCATACTGAATTTTTCTTGACAAGAAGCTTAAAAATTGCCGCTACCAGATTTCCTACAGTAAAAATGTACAACAAAAAGGACCAAAATATTCACGAGTCCCTCGATCTCAAAAGCTGCTTAATGCCCCGTACTCCCGATATGAACCCCACCTGGTGCCACACCTCCGTATAGCCCGACAACCTTACTAAATCTAACATGTTGTCAATCGTTAATTAACTGAAATGATTCACGATGTTAATCAATATACCTAATTTTTTTTAATTTGCATATCAAATATAAAATAAAAAATCATTTGCAATGAATTCGTAACATCATAATATCCCATTGACAAACCAGGTTGTATTCCGCCTGGCTCTTCTGTCGAGCAGTCAGCCAGGATCCCAGGCTATCATTTTACTCTAAAAATGACCAAATACATACTCCTTTGGTCACACCCCAAATAATGTGCAAATATTTTCGTGGAAAAATAAAATTAAAGAACCTTAGTGAGCGCGCTCACATGCCACACGTCCCCACATTGTCACTGGAGAAATAAAATAACTGTAAGAAAAAAAAGTTGTATAAGAAAAAAAAAATGAATCATAATTTCCTGTCGATATGTACATCTTCATAGTATGTCCTTATTATCTACAAGGTTATGAAATTCTGTGGTGTGGTTTCAGAGGAGTTGCGACGGCAAACTGTTGCAGAGGTATATCGAAGCACATAAGTTCAAAGGAGAGTAACTTCTAGAAAAAAAATGAATTGTAATTTCTTGTCGATATGCAAAACTACTTAGTATGTCCTTATTATCATGAAATCCTGTTGTGTGGTTTGAGAGGAGTTGCGATGACAAGAAACAGGACCGATGAACTAACGTACGGACGGACAGGCAGACAGACAGACGGAAAGGGTCAAAACATTACACCCTCTGCAACTTCCTAGTATACATATTTGTTTAGCGGCCAGCTGAAGGACTCCTCCGGGTGCGGGAGTTTCTCGTTGCATTGAAGACCCATTGGTAGCCTTCGGTTGTGGTTTGCTCTATGGTCGGGTTGTTGTCTCTTTGACACATTCCCCATCTCCATTCTCAAATTTATGTAGGTGACGCGTGTAGTAAAAAATAAACAGTTTCATAGTTTAACGATCATGGTCATTAAAAAATATATAGAGGGGACACGTCCTAGTATATTTCGATCTTGTACCATGATCCTTTTAGATCTGTATCTGTAGGAGAACGTTTTTGGATACAAATTACGGCTTTAATACAACGGTAGAGAGAGCGCCGTCGATGTATTAACGATGCACGAGAATAGTTTCATAACGGCTGTCAACGCTCGGTGTACGCACTACGCTTCTTCAATGTGGTTCTATTTGAATACTGTTTATACTAAAAATGAATTAGAATATTGTTGTATTTTACTCGTTGAGATCTCAAAATACTTTGTGTAGTTTTTTATCTGCATGTTTGTTTACAACATTTCTTGACTGATAATTGTCAAATCGGGCCCTTGACAGCAATTTAGTGTTCTTTTTGGACGAGCTTTTTTTTTAAATTGTCTGGTTCTATAGCACTGCGACCACCTCGTACAGAAATATTAGCTTCTGACTTGAGCGTCTTGTCTGTATGTCCTGTAGTTTCAGTTTGGTGAGCGTGTTTGAGACGCAACCAACTTCTCTGGATTTGTACTCTCCTGTTATAAATCTCACAGGTTGTCGCTGTATTCTTTCAAGCTTATTGATGATTGTAGATGTGAACTGGTCCCATACTATTGACGATATGATATACCATTATTGACCTGACCATTAAAATATATGCGGTTATTTCGCATTCCGGTTGACAATATCTCGAATTTTAGGGCCTCGATTAGTTTTTCTGGTTCCTTTAGATTTTATTACAAAATAGTGCATATTCAACACAGTTTTGATATATAGTATACATTAACTAAGTGGCTCATTTAAAATATTTTTTCATTCAGTTTGTGTTACAAAAAACTTATATGATATCATTAAACATTTTTTAAAGGATATAGGAAGATGTGGGATGAGCGCCAATGAGACAACTCTCCATCCAAATAACAATTTATAAAAGTAACCCATTATGGGTCAAGATACGGCCTTCAACACGGAGCCTTGGCTCACACCGAACAACAAGCTATAAAGGGCCCCCAAATTACTTTTGTAAAACCATTCAAACGGGAAAACCAACAGTCTTATCTATATATATATATAAAAAAAAAAAAAAACAAGAAACGAGAAACACGTTTAAATTACATAAACAAACGTCAACTACTGTACATCAGAATCCTGATTTATGTTCATTACTCAGGAGCCAAATAAATAAAGACTGTTCGTCCATTTGTTTCTTGTATTAAAACATATCATTAGGTAATAACATTCTTTTCTGAAATTTTAATATTGAGATTATAATATTAATGAATGATGGTTGTCAAACCATTTCTGCCATTATACATTGAGTCCTAATTTGCGGGCCCAGGCCAATGTTAGTATTTTTCCAGCACCGTCTTATATTTCAAGTTTTTAGTCTTGTTTTGACCAGGTTAAATATTAAGTAGAAATTTCTTGCCAAGTGACAGTAATATATTTGCGAAGTTGATAAGGAAGCCCGTTCCAGCGACACATATATACCTTAATACAGGAAGTGACAAACCTCATTGCAGTAAACAAACATGTTTATACGAGGTTACCTCAATATAAAACCGAGTCCCTTTTATACATGCCATATAAAACAAACAATGTATTTATCTATTTGTTATCTTTTATATGTATGCGCTGTACATAATTGATTTATACTCCTTTGGTATGTAAACCATATGGCGGTGCTCCTACTTACAGGAGGCTTATACACAGAAGAAGAAGCCGAGCGCCATCTGTCGTCATAATGATCGTTAGCATAATACAACGATGACATTTAACACTTCGACATTTCACACATCGACAATTCACGAATCGACAAGTCACATGTTACAAGTTACAAATCATCAATATACAACAAGACAATTTACCAATAAAGAATTTTGAAATCTACAAGTTACAAATTGACAATTAACAAATGAAGAATGTTGAATTTTGATACAAAGATACTAGTTACAAATCGACAATTTACGAATGAAGCAAATTATGAAATTGCACAGTTACAAGTAACAAACTGACAATTTACCGATTAAGAATGTTGAAACTACAAAGGTGCAAGTTACAAATTGACAATTTACGAATTAAGCATTATGAATTTCACAGTAACAAGTTACAAATTAACAATTTACGAATTAACAATTTAGAAATTGCACAGTTACAAGTTACGAATTGACAAGTTATGAATTAACAATTTTGACCCCGTTGGCTTTCCATAAACAACGAGCTATAAAGGGCCCCAAAATTATTAGTGTAAACCCATTCAAACGGGAAAACCAACGATCTAATGTTTGTTTGTTGGACATATCTACTAAACAATATTAGAGACTCGTCGTTTGATTTCTACTCTAAAAAGTCAACATATACATTACTCATTATTTCATATCACTTATTCAATAAAACTAAAAAAAATTCGTTTGTATTTTGTTTATAAAGAAGCACGATTTGATTCAAGAATTCAATTATTAATATAGCATGCGAACGATCATGGTAGACACAACGTGACATATGAAAAGAGTACACATATCATTTTAATTGCAAAATATATTTTTGCAATATTCTTCCAGACTTATAAAAAATCATTATTGGAAACTAATGCCATGTTGATATGAAAACCACTTTTCTTTGTCACAAATACTTTTGTGGTATTAGATAAAAAAGAATAAAACATTAAAAGAAGAGAGTAAATGAAGCTTTAATTACTCGACAACGTATTATTCGTTTGAAGTGATTCTTTCATCTTGTATAATGCATGGCGACCAAAGACCAGCAGTTGGCTTTGATTTCCTATTCACTTTGATGCAGACGACAAACCTTAGTTTAGACAAAAATATTGTATGGAGAAAAGTTATAAGGAAGAAAGTCTTACGAATCTTTAAAGATAATATTTTTCTTTTACAATCTTTCTTCCGTCTGAAACATTAAGTGTAGCAGACGACAAGTGACGGGAAACAGTTTAGGGTACTTTTTCGTTAAATAGCAATTTGTCATGGTTAGAGTGCTTGTTACGTTGTTATTTTAAAAAAAATCTTATTTTATGTTTATTTACATGTTTTATTGGAAAAAAGAAGTGGTAATTTGACTGTCAAAGCAAACACGTTAGAATGTCATAAATAGGCGCATTTCGTCTCAAATTTAACGTTTGACTAAACGATTGTTTATTCCCTGGGACCTAATGAAAATATTTCGATAGAGGAAAATGGTATACGGATTTAAATTTCTCCATCCATTCATACTAGCGTAATACATTTAGTGTCTCATTTTCTCACCAACTGTTACAATGTAGTCATAAACTTGAAAATGGAAATGTGGAAGTGTCAAAGAGACAACAACCCATCCAAATGGCAGAAAACAGCCCAAAAGCCATCAATGGGTCTTCAACAAAGTTAGTAAATCCAGAACACATAGCTTTATTTGATTATGCTATATTATTAATATTTTTTTCAGACCTTTCGAACTTTTACTTCCTGTTTGCCTGTTACAAGCTTCTTCGCATTTAATATCAGCCAAATAGTATTGGTATATTAATGTCGGTATAAGAAATAAATCAACTAGTTAAAAATCGTTACTCTGTGACGGTTGAAGTCTTGATGTTCTACTCCCTGTTTATTGAACATTATAGGTTTCATGAGCCACCTAGTGTTTGATTTTCTGTGCAGAAACTTGTGGATTATTTTGTCTTTTCGTCGTTTTCTTTTGGCCCAGCAATTGACAGTATTTCTTCGACTAATCGCAATAGTTGATACAACCTTTTGTTTCAAAATTATTTTTATTATGCCAGAATAAAGGGGAGAAGCAGCAAGTATTTTCCCTTATCTAGAATATTTTGTCTAATGAAAGAATCTAGCGTAGCCGTTTTAGCTTATTTTGATAGACTCAAGTGTTACTTCCAACTTATCATCGTATTTCGACATGTATTTCACACATCAGCTTTTTCAAATCATTGTTTGAATGGTTTCCATTGTGACTTTTTCAGAAAGCGTGAAAATAAATAATCATATCATCAAACTTTGAAGACAAATAATCACAGAAAGCAGCTCAACAAAAAGAAAAAAATCCAAATCAAAGAAAAAAGAAAAAAAAGGGTTGTTATTCATAATTATTAGCTTTCATCAGGATTAGGATGTTTAGCAGAGTTTAGAGAAATGAATCATGCACTTTTATTTTACTTTGCTAAAATTTCAAAGACAAGAATTTAAAAGGAAGACGAGTGCTGTAATTTTATTACTTTTAAACACACCTATCTGTAATACAAAGTTATATTCCAGTTATAATTTGGAAAATAAAACGTCAACTATAAGGATAAAGCAGCAGACTCACTCTGTGTGAAAGATGTGAGGATCAACCGATTGGTTTCTATTAATATTTGATTTAATTTGTAGCGTTTTAACGTCACTTTAAAGCACCGCATTTGTGCTATTTTGTGACGGCAAATTTTTATTGGTGGAGGAAGCCCGGAGAAAACCACTGACCTTCGATAGGAAAACTGACAATGCTATTCCATAAAGATTGGCACCCGCACGAGCTGGGTTCGAACTCACAACCTCAGTGTTGACTGGCTAGTGATTACAGTAGTAACTACTTAGACCACCCGGCCACCGAGGCCCCCTGGTTTCTATAAAGATTTTTTTTTGATTGGGACAAAGATTATATATAAATGTACATTCTTCAGTGTTTTCGAAGTGGTATCAACGGTACTGTGGATATATGTACTAACCAAGCGTGTCTGGTAAAATCGATCACGCCCCGCATGGTTATCCGCTGTACCGATGATACACGGTGTAATTTGTATCTTTAAGATGCAAACTCACAGGGTTGCTTGATGTATAGAAATAGTACCACAACTACTCAGCCCTTTAACTAATGCTAATCATACGTTCGGTTGATTTAATGTGGAATGTATTGAATTAGATAAGTTGCGAGGAAGTGTCGGAAATGGAAAGTCAATTCGATGTATATTTTGGCGTGGGTGCATAGATCTCTCGTTATAATTCTAGTATATTAAGCCATTTATCCTAAATGACTCATCTAATTCGTATACAAATGTCTACGAGTTGAAGGCATTGTTAATTCACTCTAGTCATGAAAAACCATAAACTAATCGTCACTGGACATAAGCTAATAACATCAAATGAATCGAAACACAAAATATATATTTCATACCAAATTAGTTTCTTTATGAAAATTTGAAATAAAACTGTTAGAAAGATAACAGTTTCTCTTTATTACTAAAAGGAAGCTAGGTTGCTTTATCTAGTTGTGATACAGAATCCTGTTACATTTATCGCTTCACTTCCGGTTTTATGAAAAGTGGAGAAAGACGTAATGTGTTGTTTTCTTTCTTCGCTAGCAGTTACTCCACATGTGCAGTTTTGATTTAAAATCGTGTTCATTTTGCAAGTATGTCGTGTTTAGATAAGTTACGATATTTCTATCAATAAAAGAACTGTTGTAAAGATTTATGAACGCGACTCACATTGAAGTTGCGACATTTAAATTTTGTGGGATGAAAAATATGCAGCTTAGTCCAGTCGAAATTAAAATGATTTTTCCGTAACCTCGTGTCTCGATTGTACCATGTTTCTCCAAGTTAGAGTTCCTTGAAGTTACAGAGAAGGTTGGTAATAATACAAATTTTTTTTATAAGCTTGATCTACAATATAGCCTTATTTAGTAATCCTAGTAACCCAAATACCCCTCTTTTTCTCATCCCGGTTGAATTATGTATGCTCGTCCTGAACAGCATGTAACTTTCCTTTGGACATTATGCAAACAACCAAATATTTACCAAGTGCTTTACTTTTTACCAAATGTTGTTTTAGCTTATTTTTTTTATATCAAAAAGCAGAAATATCAAGTTATGATCAACCTTGGACAAAAACGTTGTTAGTGACAAATTACAAACAATACGGTCCCAATAATTTCTTAATTTAAATGAAAATGTTACATGCCCTTTCAAATCGAAATTTTGTACGAGTTATCTATCTTGAAGTTATTTGGCTCATATCTAAAAAAAAAATAACGAGAATAAAAAATGTTGCTTATTTTCCGTTTTGATTTATTCACAAGTTTTGAAGGAAGACATGATTAAATTTTGTTTACAAGTTGTTATTGGTTTTGAACTAGCTCTCAGTTATTGTGAGTACTCTTTTATCGGTGCTATACATGTTTATCTTTTTTTTATATTAGTTTTTGTGTGTTTTGTGCTGATCTATTGAGGTTAGCCATTTGCAACTACGTATTCTAATGTATTGCTGTTACACAACTGCCCCAGGTGTTTAACCCTGCCACATTCTTAATTTGTCTGTCCTAAGTCAGGAGCCTGTTAATCTGTAGTTGCTGTTTGTTTATGTCTTTCAGATTTGGCACGGGTGCGGGTCTAAGCTTTGTAGGTAAACGTGTATCATTGGCTATCAACCCACATTTCCTTATTTTCTTTGTATAATATACTTTGTGAACATTACACAAAAGAATCAATCGACAAATGATCGTTGCTTACAATAATAGCTGCAATAATAGTAGAAATATAGAAAATGAAATAAAAGATATTTTACGATTGACAATTAGACAACTACCCACCAGATACCAAAATTACGTAGATGTAAAACAAAAGGTTTTTTTTTAAATTTTAATTTTTATTCATACATTTGTTATACCTTAAAGAGACTAAATATTCAACCTAAGTTCCTTAAATTCACAACGGATAAAGAGAGATAACTCTGAACATGTACGGACAAAATTAAAAAGATTTTTATTCGAAGGAACACAAAATATAGATTAAAATGTATAAAGTACAACAAATACAAGAGTGATACTTTTCCTCTTCGCATAAAGGAGAACTAAACTACGAAATAGCATTTGTTTATTTCATTTAATATAACATTCTGAGTAAAGTAAAATTTGTGTGGTAAAATAAAAGATAATACATAATCCGTTACTACAAGAGTCTATTGCTACAGAGTGAAGACCTTCAAAAGTTTCCCGTTCTTGAAAGGTACATATTTGCACACTTAACGTGTTCTTATTTAATTTTCTCTTTCGTCTCGGTTTTTATCGAAACTGTTGCACAGTCCATCCGTATCATTTGCAAGACCCATCAAACTTTTCTCCCGTTACAACACATTCTTATGCGTTTAAATCTTTTGTTTTGTTTTGATTTTTTTCATTTTTACAGTAAGATTGAAACGCAAGTGAATTAAGCTATTATAACATTTCCTGAATGTAGAAGCTTCTTACTGTACATACATGTAGCATTATCCAATAGAGCATTCCACTGTTGAGATAAAAAAAAAAAAAAAAAAAACAATACAAGCAATTTTCCAATGCATCTAAATTTTGTCAAGTGCGGCGTGTAGGTATACACTGTCAGAGTTTTCATGAACATGTTAATAGAAAACCAAACCTCTCTCTCTTTCTCTCCCTCTCTCTCATATGTAACATTATCAAATAAAGCATTCCACTGTGGAGATAAGAAACATCAATACAAGCAATTCTCCATTGCATCGATGATCGACAGCCAAAGTTTATTGCAAATAAAGAATGCGAATCAATCAAACAGGTCGTAATTCAGTTAATGTCTGACTTGACAAATTCGGTTATAATGTTAGATGATGGGATTTTGTACCGAATGAAACACAAATTTAAATGAAGAAATTCTATAGTAAAAAAATAGCAGGTTTGGAAAAAAAAACTAAAACGATTCATTTGTATTTGGACATGTAAACTAGTAATCGTGAATCTGAAGAAAAAAATCAGAAACGTTCATTGTTTAAGACTGTAATCTGACCTTCAGTTGTCTTGTGGCTATTTGTTCCTTGGTTTGCTGTCTCATTGCGGATATCTCCGATTCTTATTCAAAAGATATTAAGATAGAACAACATCATAATAATTATTACTTTTGTAACAAATAATAAGAATAAGAATAAGAATAAGAATTTTATTAGTATAAAATCCAAACAATAGGATTGTTACTAAAATATACAAAAAAAAACCAAACAAACAGACAGTGGCATATTAAATACAAAACGATAGTCATTAAACACTACAAACATGTAGCATTGAAAGAAAAACAAAAACATAGATTATTAGTATTAATTATAATACTATTTTTGACAGCATGCCTCCTCTTTAAAATTATCTATTCAAATATTATGCTTATGCTACAAAAAATATGTTATAATATATATAACATTATAAGTTGAGCCATCAATTACACAGTTCATATATTGACATTATAATTGTTTCTTTCATTATACATTTCACTTATGTAGTTAACAATGATAAGTAAAATATCACATTCTTCGCAGGAAAATATAAAATCAAATTTGTTTTCTTCACTCATTGAATTAAAACAGGGGACAATACTAGATATTTCATCAAACATTTTGATCCTAGTTTTATTAATTTCTGAACATGCTATGATAAAATGAAATTCATCTTCCACCTCTTTATGGCATAAAGGACATATTCTATTTTCTAAAGCTGTTTTGTTGTATCTACCACGTTCAACAGCCAGCATACTATTACTTATTCTTATTTTAGCATAATTTGTTGTAACATTTTTATCTAAATTCAATAAAAGGTACTTTTCTAGTTCATACTTTACTTTAAATTTTCTGTAGGTTCTTAGTTTATTTCCATTTATTGAATTATCATCATTAAAGAGACAATTTCTCCAAAATATAATGTAATTTTCATTGAGCTTCTTCACGATGGCTAAAAGTAATCTTTTTTTAGAGAAGGTACATTGATTTTCCCAAACATGAGTGAAATTCAATTTTGAAAGTAGCATTTTAACTTTTGAAGCAAATCCATCATTTAACTGCTTGTTAGCTTTATAAACATTATATAATGAGGACTCATTTTCATTTGACTTTAAAATATGTAACCAAAATCCAACAGAAGACTTAAGGGCCTGTATACCAATAGGGTACATTCCCAATTCAGCTAATACAGCTGTATTTACTGCCTTTGAATTAACATTTAGAAGACCTTTCGCAAATTTGATTTGGAGTTTTACCGATTCCATAGATAAATATTGAGATTCAAGAGTTTTGTTGTTCTTCACAATATTTAGCGACCATATCTCACTACAATACAGTAATATTGGGCTAACACAAGAATTAAATAGTTTCATATGGGAAAAAACATCCATCTCATCAGAGTAGAGTATTTTTTTTATACAAAACAATGCCTTAGAAGCTTTTTTACATATGAGATTTACTGCATTAGTGAAAATTCCTGATGGCTTGAATAGTATACCTAAATATTTATATTCTGTGCAACATTCAATTACTTCATTATTCAATACAAACTTGTCTTTAGTAAGTTTTTTTACCACTTTTATTAAATATCATTGTTTTTGTCTTGTCAAGATTGACAGTCAAGTTCCATTTTTCACAATAAGTATTTAACTTATTTAGACAATTTTGTAAACCTTCTGAGGATTCTGATATTAATACTAAGTCATCAGCATATAACAGACTAGACAATTTGATGTCATGTAATGTTACAGGATCACATGTGTTATCAAACATTGAGGTTATATCATTTATATAAAAAGAAAATAAGGTAGGACTTAGAATGCAGCCTTGTTTTACTCCAACTGTGGAAGGGAACATATTAGTAATGCCTTCAGTGACGTTAACTGCAAATAAAACTTCTTTGTACATATCTTTTAGAATATTAAAGAATGGTCCATTTATGTTATATTCAGCAAGTTTGTGCAACAGAGCCTCTCTATTTATATGCTTTTACAATTATTGTAAACTTTTTATATATTGTGACTTAGACGGAAATTTGTCTCATTGGCACTCATATACACGTCTCCTTATTTATTAGCTAATTTCAAAGAATGACAATTTATAGTTTCTTGTACTGTTTCTTAGTCGGGCATCTGCATTTGTTTGTTTTCAATCACGTCGCTAAATACTCATTCTACTTCAACAACGTAGACTACAACCTCCAAAAAGACACCAACACATTGAAGACCTATTGGTGACCTTCTGCTGTTGTCTGTTCTATGGTTGGGTTGTTGTCTCTTTGACAAATTCACCATTTCCATTCTCAATTTTATAACACATACTCTTTACTTTATTGATAAAATATTCAAATCAAATACGTCAGTAAAATGTAAAAACGCTTCTAACAACAAATATGAAACAAATAACACTGACGAAAAGGACAAACCATACATCTCCCGATCAAAAATATGTGACAATAGTACCGTAACATGTATGCATGTGACATTTAAGGTAGATAATAAGTAAATGTTTTTTGAGACAGAAATTTTTTATAATTTGCCAAAATGAAGATCTTACTACGCTTTTTTCAAAAATATACCAAAAAGTATGGGTCACCGTGCTATTTTTCGAGCTATGAGTCGTTGAAAACTGCCTAAATTTGGTTAGTTTGTTCATGAAAAAAAACCTAAGAGTGCATAAAAAAAATTCTATGAGATAGAATTTTGAAATAAATT